>NW_007577944.1:549746-556514 GCF_000690725.1 Stegastes partitus | reverse complement strand
TGACCAGCTGGCTCCAGTCTTCACCAGGATCTTTAACAGGTCCCTGGAGCAATGTGAAGTCCCCTCTACCTTCAAACATTCCACAATCATACCGGTTCCCAAGAAACCCTCCATCACAGGACTGAACGACTACAGACCAGTGGCTCTGACATCTGTGGTCATGAAGTCGTTCGAGAGACTGGTGTTGAGCCACCTGAGGCCCACGGTGGGTCCTCTGCTGGACCCCCTGCAGTTTTCCTATCGGGCAAACAGGTCAGCGGATGATGCAGTCAATCTGGGGCTGCACTACATCCTGCAACATCTAGATGGCCTTGGGAGTTACGCAAGGATCCTGTTTATGGACTTCAGCTCGGCTTTCAACACCATCATCCCTGGAATCCTCTCTACCAAACTCTCCCTCCTCAATGTGTCTCCATCCATCTGTCAGTGGATCACCAGCTTCCTGACAGACAGGAGTCAGCAGGTGAGGATGGGAGACATCACCTCTTCAACCCGGACTGTCAGCACTGGCGCCCCCCAGGGATGTGTCCTGTCTCCACTTCTCTTCTCCCTCTACACCAACGACTGCACCTCCAAGCACCCATCTGTCATACTCTTGAAGTTTGCAGACGACACTACAGTCATCGGCCTGATCCAGGACGGTGACGAGTCTGCATATTGGCAGGAGGTTGAGCGGCTGGTGTTTTTGGTGCAGCCAGAACAACCTGGAGCTGAACAAGCTCAAGACTGTGGAGATGAGAGTAGACTTCAGGAGACGGCCCTCGCCACTGCTCCCCCTCACCATCAGCAGCAGCCCTGTGTCAGCTGTAGAGTCCTTCAAGCTCCTGGGGACGACAATCACCCAGGACCTGAAGTGGGAGAAGAACATCTGCTGCATCCTCAAAAAGGCTCAGCAGAGGATGTACTTCCTGCGACAGTTGAGGAGACATGGCCTGCCACAGGAGCTGTTGACTCAGTTCTACACCGCCGTCATCGAAGCTGTCCTGTGCAGCTCTGTCACTGTGTGGTTTGGAGCAGCCACACTGCAGGACAGAAACAGGCTGCAGCACACAGTCAGAACAGCTGAAAAGATCATGGGAGCCCCCTGCCCTCCATCCAGGAACTGTACTCCAATAGAACCAGGAAGAGGGAACATCATCACAGACCCCACTCATCCTGGTCACAAACTGTTCTCCCTCCTCCCCTCTGGCAGGCGATACAGAGTCCTGCAGACTAAAACCACCAGACACAAAAACAGTTTTATTCCACTGCCGTAACCCTACTGAACAGCTGAGCCACTCCAAGCCACAACTGCTATTTGACCTTCTATTTTGCACTAATATACATATACCTTTTTCTACTAGATGCGTAAATTCTTGTATATATTTGTCTTATTATCTTGTTTTATTTTTTTATTAATATTTATTGTATATTATTCTTTTCTTTCTTGAGTTATTTTACTTTTTTTAAATTTTCCTATTTCTGTTATTCGTGCAAATTCCTAGGGTGACACCAACAGCCGAAACCAAATTCCTTGTATGTTGTGTACGTACTTGGCCATTAAAGCTGATTCTGATTCTGATTCTAATTCTGATTCTGATTCTGATTCTGATCAAGGACTATCTCCCGCTGGACTTCGATCCCTACCAGTTTGCATATCGTGCAAACAGATCGACTTAGGACGCCATTGCCGTAGCTCTCCACACTGCACTGTCCCACCTGGAGCAGCAGCAGAGCTACGTCCGCATGCTCTTTGTGGATTATAGCTCGGCATTCAACACAATTATTCCGAACATTCTCATCAGCAAACTGGACACTCTCGGCCTCCCCCCTCTCACATGTGCCTGGATAAATGACTTTCTCACCAACCGGCCCTAGACTGTGAGACTCGGCCCCCACCTCTCCTCCACGCGGACGCTGAGCACCGGCTCCCCACAGGGCTGCGTGCTGAGCGCCCTCCTGTATTGTCTCTACACCTATGACTGCCGTCTGGCCCACAGCAACAATCTCATAGTCAAATTCGCTGACGACACCACAGTGGTCGGACTCATCTCAGGGGGAGACGAGACAGCCTACAGAGAGGAGGTCCTGAAGTTGGCAGCGTGGTGTTCAGAAAACAACCTGGCTCTGAACACCAAGAACACCAAGGAGATCATTGTCAACTTCAGGAGGCTCAGCACTGATCTAGCCCCCCTCTACATCAATGGCGAGTGTGTGGAGAGGGTCCACACCTTCCGGTTCCTTGGCATCCTCATCTCCTCTGACATCTCCTGGACAGACAACACCACGGCGATAATCAAGAAGGCGCAGCAGCGGCTTCACCTCCTGAGGGTCCTCAAGAAGCACAGCCTGACCCCCACCCTGCTGCTGACCTTCTATCGCTCGTCCATTGAGAGCCTACTGACCTACTGTATCACAGTGTGGTACGGCAGCTGCACCATGGCAAACAGGGAGAGGCTTCAGAGAGTTGTAAAGGCAGCCCAGAAGATCATCGGCTGCCCTCTCCCCTCCCTGATGGACATCTACACCTCCTGCTGCCTCAGTAGAGCAAAAAATATCATCAAGGACGACTCCCACCCTGGTTTGACCTGCTGCCCTCAGGGAGGGAGGCTAAAGGTGCATCGGAACCAAAACAGACTCCAGAACAGCTTCTTCCCAAAAGCCATCACCACTCTGAACTCACACATGCACTGACATCACAGTCCCGTCCCCCCCACCCCCAAATCTACCTCACAACCACCTACTGTGAACTCTATTTAAATGTGCAATATCCCACTGACCATGCTGTGCAAGATTTTTCTAAAATTCATACTGTATATGTAACTTATACTGTATATATAACTTATCTTATTTTATATTGAAATCTCTTCTATTTTACTTTTTGCTCTTTATTTTGCTCATTATGCTATGTTGCACTGAAGGGGCTGCTCTTAATCTCATTGTACATGTGTATAGTGACAATAAAGGCATTCTATTCTATTCTATTCTAATCTATTCTATTCTATTCTAGAATCAGTACAACATACAGGTGCTGGATCTGTTTATTTCACCGGCCTGTCTGCCAGCTGTGTCTGCATGTGGGTCGTCCATCTGAACTGAACACAACATGTTGGCACACAGAATCATGTTTCCAAAAAGCAGATTTATTTATAGATCACGTTTCACAAAAACAATGTGTCATACATAGGCTTAACAAAAATGAAATACTCTTTTAAAATAATCATTTCAGTTGCAATAATCATCCAGTACAGACCAAGTGTGCTGGATTTTAAAAGCAAAGCAAAGAAAAAAAGCAACCGGAAATGCTAGGGTTCCAAAATATCTCCTACAGGTAGCTTTTCTTTACCACTTTAGAGTACAACTCATGCCACTGCATATGATTCAGTTCAGTTCAATTGTAATTGTATAACGCAGTTTAGAACATGTGTCATCACACAGCGCTTAATGACTCTATTTTAGATGTTGCCCATTTCAAACAAAGGCAGCATTGACATTCTTTACTGTATATAACCTATCAATATACAAGTACTGTTGTGTGATTTCGAAAATGATTCTCTGACCTTGCAAAGATTTGGCTAATACGCATCACTATGTTCTGGATTATTTTGAAAAGAACAGCCCCCCAAAAAAGGAAGAAGAAGTTTACATTCAACAGCTTCTAGACAACAAATACTGAGTAAGGTTTTGTTCAGTGAATCTGTATACATTTTCAGCAAATCATCTGTAAAATAGTTAGGAGAGAACTTAGTAGTATTTTAGGTAAAATAGAGTTACAGTCCTGCTGACACACTATATCTCTACTGTTTCATAATTTTCATTTTTACTGTTAATACTATTTTACCATGACGTCATACCATATCTATGGCTGGAAGTTCTGTTTCCGGCAAACTGTCTCTAGCTACTCATAGACGGTAAAAACCCTCAGCTGTTAGATGTTTTCGTAGCATATTGCCAACAGTACCCCTAACAAAACCATACAGCAGGTCCAGGGAGTTGCTGGTTGAGCTCGACCACCAGAGCCGTTCAGCAGATACTCCACCCGAGCCCAGGACCCATTGTTGGGTAAAGGATCCACTCCCAATGTCCAGCACATCAGGTTGTAGACATCCACTGATCGAATTGGAGCTGCCCGGCAATTCCGCTTGAAATCTGGATGAAATTAAGTACACATAGTTATTTGGTCAATTATCAGGCTACAAGTTAAATGTAAAAAAAAAAACAGATTTTGAGCCTCAACTTTGACCCACCAAAGCAGCTTCTAAATAAATATGGTCTGAGATGTGACAAAAAATCAGTGAAGTACTTAGACCTCACCCAAGATGTTACAAAATTATTTGAAGCCAACTAAGTCCCTCTAAACTTGAAATTAAAATCAGACATTTCCAGATGGAACCTCCTACCCGTCCTTAATCTAATTTCAAGGATTTGGATAAATAAATTGAATAAGGAACCCTTCTATGAGCATTATTAATTTTTTACAAATAATAGTCTTTAATTTAACATTTGAACATGTTGGTATAACCTTAATTTATCTACCAGTTATCCTGTGTACTGCATATAAAAGCAATAAGGGTTTCCTCTATATACATTGAATAGAACAGTACTTTTGTAACAATCCTTCTTCAGGACTGAGTTCTAAAGAGCAGTTCCTGCCTCCAGACTCGTGACCACCACCACCATCACTACTGCCACCATGACACCACTCCGTGCCCCGCACACACAAAAAAAACAAATAATGAAAAGAAATACCTAATGTCTCATGCACATGTGTAAAAATAACTGTGCTCTTAAAATATGGTTCATTACCAGGTCCTGTTGCCAAGAAAAAGCCTCTCATGTCCAGATACTCATTGTCATAACCATGCCAGCCATTCTGCCATGCTGAGGCCTCCCCAGAGTCATTTTTCCAGTAAGGGAGTCTTGTCTTGTTCTGTAAAGACACACACACACACACACACACACACACACACACACACACACACACACACACACACCGAGTTTGGATTTATGGTGTTTTGCTGACTGGAACAATAACAATCCATGTGTGATGGGATACAGTTAAACACTGTAAAAAGACAAAAACAAAACGGTTTCATAGCACTAATGTCAAAAGCCAAAATTTTATATCTGGACAACTTAGCAAAAATTACAGTTGTGGCTCGATAATCTGACCCTTAAAAATCCAAAACCCTGCTATCCGACAGGTTTTCAGGAAAAATGAATGGAACTCATGAAAACAGCCTAAACATACCGACAGCCTTGGATTCTGACTCCGACATGACATTTTATGTCACAAATAAAGATAACGGCGAATTATCTGACTGAACAATCCAACAGATAGGCCACGTTCAGACTGCAGGACTTAATGCTCAATTCAGATTTTTTATGAAACCCAAATTTTTTGTGAGTTTGTTCACATTTTCACTTAAATGTAATTTGTATGTGATCTGCTGTGTGAACTTCATACGACCCAAAGTGTCCCGCATGCACAGAAAAGGACACACGATTCATAGTGTTCTAACAATACATTAGTTATTATAACAACTATAACAATGAATAGTAACAACAAATGGGCCTTCAAGCACCAAGCCCTCCTTGTGTCTTGACCTCCGTCCTGATAATCCTACAGCCTTGCTATCCGACATAAAAGAAGGTTTTACATTTAGTGTCGGATTATTGAACCATGACTGTATTTGCTAATTAGGACCATGTGATTAGACACTAATATGGAAACTAAATAGCCTGTAGAAAACACAGATTTAATTACTACTACCTTCTAAAATACAATGATGGTGTCCTGCATGCACAGCTTCATATGTGATGGCTGAAGCAAATTTGTCTTTTTACTGTTTATCTTTGCATTCACTGCAAATGCAATTGAGAGGACCAACGTGGAAATGTGGACACAACGTCATCTCTTACCTCAGTGATGAACCAGCCTGGCTCAGCCACAAGTGTCAGGGGGGACACAAACTTTCCTCCTTTGTAATGGAATCGTTCAGGGATCTCCTGTCTGGCATAGACACGCATGTTAGGGACCTGGGACAAAGCGGCATACACCTAGTGTAACACACATATACGAGCAGTGTTAATGGAACAGTTTCATAACAAACAATCTTATAAAGCACCTCTATATTTAAAAGTAGCATTCCAGTACTACTAAAAGAGAAATATGTGACATGTGAGCAGGCCAGCTGACAGCCTTCCCTGGGCCCGGGACAAGATGATACTAGATGCTGCCCCCCCCCACACTCCCACATCTCCTCTTTTCTTTGCTCTTCCTCTCCTCACCTGCTCCTCACCTTGCCTCCTCTTATTCTCCTCTATTCTGCTTTCTTTACATCTCTTTGATCCATCCTGCTCAGACTGTCCGACTGGGCAGCAAGCCCCTCCCACTGCACTTTGACGCTTGCTCTCTCTCTCATCCGTGGTCTGACTCTGTCCCTCCTGGTGGACCAGCGGGTCTATCCCGCTCCACCGTGACTCGCTCCCTCTCTCAGTCTCATCCGTGGTCTGACTCTGTCCCTCTGTTGCGGACCAGCGGGCCCCTTCCTCCTCATCTCTGTTACCTGACGGCAGGTGGATCTCTCGCCTCGGCCTTTCTGTCTCATCCTCTCTGACGGAGCCACTAAACTTGTCCGTTTCTGTCAAACAACCCGTGTTTTGTCAGGATTTTTATCATAGCTAATGGATATTAAGAGCTAGCCAAATAACATTACAAGGCTGACAAACGTTGGCTCCGCTGTTTCTTACCTCGCTCTACGTTGACTTTACTCGTTCCAGCTTCGT
>NW_007577944.1:546927-549615 GCF_000690725.1 Stegastes partitus | reverse complement strand
GTTGATCAGGGGCCAAACCATTTTATGTTGGAGGTGGGGGTGGAGGGCAACTCCAAAGATATTAAGGACAGTTCAGACGAAAACAAATTAAAACTTCTAACTCAAATATTGCACTGTTTCTTTCCATTATTAGCCCTTCTTTGGGGGAAAAAAAAAATCCATAATTCAATGAGGGTCCAGTTCTGGGCCCCCCCGCCACTCTGGGCCCGGGACAACAGACCCGTTTGTCCCCCCCCTAACAGCGGGCGTGCATGTGAGTGCCGGAAAGCCAAATATACACATTCACTTTCCACCAAACCTGGTGTGAGTATCATTAGTCAACATTTATTATGATCAAGCTCCAACTGTCCCTCTTTGATCCACTGACCTCCGAATATGTTTTCATATAGACAGAGCAGGTTGAAAAAAGATTGCAGGACAGGTCGATCTGCAAAGGCTCACATTAAGATTTCAGACATATAGTCCACGCTGACTCAGTACAGGGAGAGACTTAAGCCACATCCCAAAAATGTAGAAAAACAACTACTAAAGTCAACTGAAAGAAGGTTCTGTGGTCTGATGAGACCAGGATTGAGCTTTTAGATATCAGACCAAATGGTGGACACAAAACACTGCACATAATCATTCCACTGTAAAGCACGGTGGTGGCATCATCATGATGTAGAGCAGGGGTGGGCAATCCTGGTCCTCGAGGGCCACAATCCTGCATTTTTTAGATGTTTCTCTCTTCCAACACACCTGATTCAAATGATCAGCTCATCATCAAGCTCTGCAGAAGCCTGAACGATCCCGATCATTTGAATCAGGTGTGTTGGAAGAGAGAAACATCTAAAAGATGCAGGATTGTGGCCCTCGAGGACCAGGATTGCCCACCCCTGATGTAGAGGGTAAAATGAATGCAACAAAGTATAGGGAAATCCTGGTGGAAAACCTGAACGTCTTCAAGGAACTCAAGCAAGTCCAGCTGCTACGATTAATCTACAAGAATAACCATGACCTGGATGACTGAGAATCTTCACAGACACAGCACAGAAATGATTTAAAGACAACAAGGTCAATGTCTTGGAGTGGCCAAGTCTGAGCTAAGACCACAGTCCAGTTGAGTTTTTGAGGTTGGACTTGAAAAGAGCTGTTGTCATAACACACAAATGAGCGTCAGTATGATTCAGACAGACTACAATCCTAGTATCTTGTCACACAGTAGATATTAGCAGCAGTACTAACACTTTGTGCAATGGTGAGATGGGAGATGATGGTGCTGTCAGGATAGACGGCGAGGCAGTGTTCCATCAGCTGTAAAACCACACAGGCCAACAGAGAGGTCAGAAATGCTGCTACAAGTTAAAATTTCACTTTTGAGGTGTTAAAATATGGTGGAAACTGTTGAACAAGTGGATCATCAACCTGAGGTAACAGGACAGACATCTCAGCTGAGATCAAGATGTTCTGTTCTCAGAATGAAAAATGTGAATGAGTTTTCAACCTTGGCATGAACAGGGTGCAGTCAGGATTGAACAGTAATCTAAAGAATGCATTTCTTAACAGTTTGGAACCAGCAAAACAGACTGTAAGGATGAAAAACTCCTTTTAAACATCACGGTCAGCTTTGGTGTCACACAATTCTTATTTTAGTATCTTTAAAATATAATATAATATGGCCCTTTGCACTGTGGTATTGTTAGCAGACAGCAGCGAACATGCCATTAAAGCCTTTCGCAGACACAGCTTGGCCTCCAAGGGAGAGGTCATGCCAGGTGACACATGTTTTCTTTTGGAGTTGCATGCAAAAGAAAACAAAACACGTTAGAAGCCCCAGTTCTCCCTTCATGTTGGACACCCGGCTCTCTGCACTGCAGAAGCCCAGCGTTCTGTATGTGTGAGTGAGGTGAAATCAAGGTCACCAGGGTCCAGCCGAGAGGGGGTTTCTGGGGTGGGCGTAACGTCCCAGTTGCTGGGAGGGGAAAGAAGAGCACCCCAATTATGAGCGTCAGATTACACCGTCAACTACACATTCATGCTGACTGAGGTTTTTGACTGGTATCAAAGAAGATGGGTTGGGCTTCCATGGGGAGGAGAAGAGTTGGGAGAAGCTGCATAAGTATATAAGGAAATGTAATGCATTGTTTGTTAGTTAAAATATCGAGAAGTTGCTCACGTTTGTTCTTGCAGCCTTTGTATTGAATTATTCACAGACTCTGAAGACTTTTTCCTTGGAAACCTTTTTTGAAGACGCCAAATACTGGGACAAGAGGTGATCTTTTGACTACATGTTTGACAAAGCTGCTGATCAACACTGGCCCATGGCAGGAATGAGCCAGAAGGTTAACAGCTTTACCAGTCAATCTGTGTTCCAATACTCACTTACACTCATGATGTTTAGGTAGTGTACAAAAGAATGAGATCACAGATGCATGTGTGCGGCAGCCCCCTATCAGAGCATTCATGGATGATCTGACAGTGACTACAACATCAGTCCCGGGCTGTAGGTGGATCCTCCAAGGCCTGGAGCGTCTTGTAAGCTGGGCCCGGATGAACTTCAAGCCAGCCAAGTCCAGGTCCCTGGTGGTGAAGAAGGGGAAGGTTACAGACCGGTTTCGCTTCTCACTAGGAGCCACCCAGATTCCATCTGTGGGAGAGAAGCCAGTGAAGAGCCTGGGCAAGATCTATGACTGCACCTTGAAGGACACC
>NW_007577944.1:543550-546025 GCF_000690725.1 Stegastes partitus | reverse complement strand
TGCCGAAGCAGAGGATGGAGGACCCGATGCAACCCCATCGAGGTCGGGTGCAGAGGATTCGCTGGCCAGTCTCTTATCAGGGCACTCAAGATGCTTGGAGTGAAAGGACTGCAGAACAGGAAAGCCATCAAAACATCACTGATGCAGCAGAAAAGGCGTCCAGATGGCTGTGGATCAAGCGGGGCGATCCGTGGACCACACATGCTCTTAAGACACAAGCCGGGACTTGATCACCCCGGCTGGGTCGCCTGGGTGAGGGTGTCTGTTGTGAGACCCGAAACACCCAGTGAACCCAGGATCCAACACTGATGATGTGTCTTAAGTTGCACCAAGAGTGTATATTAGAACATGCATGCACAAAAAAGCTGTTTCAGCAGACAGTATCAGCCAAACCAAATGGTGCCCAGTAGGTGATCCCTCTATCAATGGAGTCACATGTGACATTAGGCAACTTTGAGTCTGGTTTATATAATCAGTTAATGTATAATCCCATGTGTTCAGTCTTTAATGATTCCACTGTCCACTGCATTGTTCATTTTGATTTGGGTCTTTACCTAAAACTTCATAAAAAAGGTTTGTCTACAGACGTGTATGAACATCTAAAATTCTCGTAGATTAATCCTAGCAACTGGACTTGCTTGAGTTCCTTGAAGACGCTCCACCTCTCATCCAAGAGGCTTCGTCAGTTCTGACTGACTAGTTGGGAACTGCTACGATTAATCTACGAGAATAACCATGACCTGGAGGACTGAGAATCTTTACAGACATGAACACTTAAAATCTTTTCACAGGAGGGCACCAGATCAATAGGTTCATAAAACTATCCACACAGGCGTCCTGACCAACCAGTCATTACAGGTAACAAGAACCTGAGCCTTCCAAAGGGCTTCAGCCAAGAACCAAACCAGCCCCAACTCTTTGCTTTTGGGGCTGGGTTCTTCTACCTCTGCAGACGCCCAAAGCTGTGGCATTTTTTCTGGTGTTCACTTTATTATACAAAACAAAAAAGCAATAGTTAATACAGACTCATAGTCACATGACATGATGTGGGATAAAGTAGCTGATACATCAGACTTAGTATGAAGCAAGAACAGTGTGAAGGAATCAGCATGTATGAATTATTTCATTCTTCTGTCTGACTTTGTTATTCAACGAAAAGAAGAAAATGATTTTGTTTTCAGGGGCTGCAGGGTGACTCTGTGGTTAGCACCGTCACCTCGCAGCTAGAAGGACGCCGGTTCGGGATCTTTCTGCGTGGAGTTCCACAGTCCAGACACATGTTGAGGTTAACTGGTGATTGTAAATTGTCCGTAGGTGTGAATGTGAGTGTGCTTGGTTGTCTGTCTCTAAGTGTAGTCCTGTGATAAACTGGTTACCTGTCCAGGGTGTCCCCTGCCTTCACCCTGAGTCAGCTGAGATAGACTCCAGCCCCCCCACTACCCTAGTGAGGATAAAGCGGCATACAGATAATGGCTGGATTGTGTTTTCACCTTTTGGTACTTTTGATCATGGGGCCACAGATTGACCACTGGTCCTCGGTCCATCATCTTGACGATGTCCGACATGCTGATGTATTTGTCAAGCTCGATGACCTTTTCCATCCACTGGATTGTTGTCATGCCATGATCAGAAAATAATACGACGTTCAGTTGGTTTGCCATGTTTGTTTCCTGCAAAGATATCACAAGCAACACGAATGCATGAAAATAAACTGCATGACAGGGAAAAATTGTTGTAATTGTAATAACAGTAGTGGTATTACTTTGATTTTGTTGTTCAGGGTCTGCATGGCAAGATCCAGTTGTCGCACAGCTGTTCTGACCTGATGAGAGTTTGGGCCAAAGTGGTGGCCCTCCACATCTATTTTCTCATAATATATTGCTGCCATGTCTGCTTCACCTGACCTAAACAAATATACACATACATGCAAACACACATCACACAAAGACATTGCTATTTTTTGGAGGACCCTCACAGACATGCATCCTAAGCTTAACATCAGAACTTGTGGCCAAACCCTCTGCATCAGCTACTATTGACATTTTCTAAAGCACTGTCGCCCATCAAGTTGGAACAAAATATATTTTTACCTCTTCTTATGAAATGAGTGTGACAATATGATTTATTCTTGATAAGTGTATACCTTCTCAAAACTTTGATATCACAATATACACTACCGTTCAAAAGTTTGGGGTCACATTGAAATTTCCTTATTTTTGAAGGAAAAGCACTGTACTTTTCAATGAAGATAACTTTAAACTAGTCTTAACTTTAAAGAAATACACTCTATACATTGCTTATGTGGTAAATGACTATTCTAGCTGCAAATGTCTGGTTTTTGGTGCAATACAGTACATAGGTGTATAGAGGCCCATTTCCAGCAACTATCACTCCAGTGTTCTAATGGTACAATGTGTTTGCTCATTGGCTCAGAAGGCTAATTGATGATTAGAAAACCCTTGTGCAATCATGTTC
>NW_007577944.1:542071-543350 GCF_000690725.1 Stegastes partitus | reverse complement strand
TTGAGTTTCTGGAGCATCACATTTGTGGGGTCAATTAAACGCTCAAAATGGCCAGAAAAAGAGAACTTTCATCTGAAACTCGACAGTCTATTCTTGTTCTTAGAAATGAAGGCTATTCCATGCAAGAAATTGCTAAGAAATTGAAGATTTCCTACAACGGTGTGTACTTCTCCCTTCAGAGGACAGCACAAACAGGCTCTAACCAGAGTAGAAAAAGAAGTGGGAGGCCGCGTTGCACAACTGAGCAAGAAGATAAGTACATTACAGTCTCTAGTTTGAGAAACAGACGCCTCACAGGTCCCCAACTGGCATCTTCATTAAATAGTACCCGCAAAACACCAGTGTCAACATCTACAGTGAAGAGGCGGCTGCGGGATTCTGGGCTTCAGGGCAGAGTGGCAAAGAAAATGTGAGGATCCTAGACTTTTGTTTCACTGGGTTTTTGGGTTTTTGTCTGTCTTTGGGTTTTGGTGGGTGTGCCTTTGTTCACTGCAGGTTGGGCGGAGCCAATCAGGAGAGATCGCTGGCAGCTGTGGCTCATCAGCTGTGCCCAGCTTAAATACTGGCGTCTCACAGAAGACCGACGCCAGAGGATTGTGATACCTACCACGGGGTACAGTCAGGCCTCCAGCTGCTACACGCGCCGAGCAATTCTGATGTTCTCTAGTCTCGAGTTTATGATATATGTTTCTCTGCCTTGTCTCCAGTTCTCCTCCTCGGCTCCAGCACTCGGCACACCTCCAAGCTCTCCAGCGTTTTGTCACCCACGGGATTTCACTACCACGGACACCTTCACAGGGAGACCCTTCACGAGAGCACCCCCCCACGAGGACTGAACCCTGAGCACCGGACCCCTGCGCACCACCCCGGTTTCCCTCGTCACGGCTCCCTCTCTGCACCGGGAAACCCCCCACGGACCAAGGCACTCTCAGGCACCGTCTCTTTGTGCACCACCCTCGGGACCCCCCTTCCTCGGATCACAACCCCAAAGAACTTCACCCCACCACCTTCCTTAAATAAATCCTGTTTCCTTTAACCCTTTACCCCGTCTCCCTTTTCGTTTGGGTCCACCCACACTGTCACTGATCACGAGTCGTCACAGAAAAAGCCATATCTGAGACTGGCCAATAAAAGAAAAAGATTAAGATGGGCAAAAGAACACAGACATTGGACAGAGGAAGACTGGAAAAAAGTGTTGTGGACGGATGAATCCAAGTTTGAGGTGTTTGGATCACAAAGAAGAACGTTTGTGAGACGCAGAACAAATGAAAAGATGCTG
>NW_007577944.1:500648-541761 GCF_000690725.1 Stegastes partitus | reverse complement strand
AAGAACTATTTAGAGCAGAAGCAGGCAACTGGTATTCTATCGGTAATGGAGTGGCCAGCGCAGTCACCAGATCTGAACCCCATTGAGCTGTTGTGGGAGCAGCTTGACCGTATGGTACGCAAGAAGTGCCCATCCAACCAATCCAACTTGTGGGAGCTGCTTCTAGAAGCGTGGGGTGCAATTTCTCCAGATTACCTCAACAAATTAGCAGCTAGAATGCCAAAGGTCTGCAATGCTGTAATTGCTGCAAATGGAGGATTCTTTGACGAAAGCAAAGTTTGATGTAAAAAAAAAATGTATTTCAAATACAAATCATTATTTCTAACCTTGTCAATGTCTTGACTCTATTTTCTATTCATTTCACAACGTATGGTGGTGAATAAGTGTGACTTTTCATGGAAAACACAAAATTGTTTGGGTGACCCCAAACTTTTGAACGGAAGTGTACATAGAATACACATCACAGTAAACATTAAACCACAAGTAACTTTAACTGTGTATTCCCGCTAAACTGGAGGCATTGAACAATAGGATTAAGGGTTTTGTTTTGAAGTTTTCAATCTTGGTCATTTAACAGGAAACACATATCTGAGGGGATTTCATGCATCAGAGTGTCTAATATTACTCTTTAAATCCCTCAATCACTAGTACTGAGTCTGGCTACCCCTGACACGATCAATCAGACATGGTGGCATACTGTCCACCAGCTGGTTGATGGTGTCAATGGGCAGGACGTCCCACTCTTCAGTCACATCCTGAAGTCAGAACTGGTTCCACCTGGTAACTGGGACTCAGTACATAATCATTGCACCTGGTCACAGTGATTACTGATGTGTAGAAATAGAAATAAAAAGAGGAATATGTCTGATTATGCAAGGTGACTTGGTGGTTAGCACCGTTGCCTCGCAACTAGAAGGTCGCTGGTTTGCGTCCCGGTGAGGACACCCGGGATATTTCTGCGTGGAGTTTGCATGTTCTCTCCGTGCAGCGTGGGTTGTCTCCGGGTTCTCTGGCTTCCTCCCACAGTCCAGAAACATGTTGAGGTCAATTGGTGATTCTAAATTGTCCGTAGGTGTGAATGTGAGTGTGCTTAGTTGTCTCTCTCTAGCCCTGTGATAGACTGGTTACCTGTCCAGGGTGTCCCCTGCCTTCACCCTTTTTGTTTTTTTTTTTGACATGTCCGGTCCAGCATCATAGCAAGCAGAATGATGACCTGAATGCTGTGTTGTGCTGAACAGATTTACTTTGCCAAGGGGAGCTTTACAAATATAAGGCCCCTCTTGATAGCCTGATTTTTATTTATTTATGTATGTATTCATTCTATTTTATTTTGTTCATTTATTTTGGATGCTGGATTCTTACTGAATTACATGTCATATTGCTGGACCTGAAAGAGGAAAAAGAAAAGTGTACAGTCCAAAGAAGTGCAAGAAAGAGTTAAAGGAAAATAGAAGAAAACAAAAAAAAACAAATACACCACAATCTATCTACACCTGTATTAACACAATCTATCTACACCTGTACTAACACACAGCAGAAACGATCTGACAACTTTTGTGGGAAAACAGGGCCGACAATCATCAAGAGCACCTGCAAGAGATGCGGAAGCTGAGAAAACCTAAATCTCAACGACTGCCAGAGCAGCAAGATCTATACATGCACACATTGATGAGAGTAGGCAAAGAAACACAGAAGAAAAAAAAAAGCAAAAGCAAACCACATATGTCAGAAGAAATAAAGAAATGAAATAAACAAAGCAGACCAAGGTAGATATCAGTACGGACAATGCAGCGTCATTTTACAGAATGTGTGGAGTAAGGAGTGTTCACACATGAGTGCAGCCATGCGAGTGAAACCATGCGTGGGCAACCGAGCCCCTGCAAAGGACAGATGCAAACCAAGAGAGCCCCAAGACCCAGGCCATCAGCAGCAATCCCGGAGTGCGAATCCCAGCCACCGCACCACTGAGGCGAACGTGCATCCCCCCAGACGGCGGCAGAGAAAGGCCGCAGCCAGAGCCCACCACGGCCGCGGGGCAGAGGCCCCAGCGGGCCAAAACCAGCAGCTGTCGACCTCACCAGGCACCAGCCATCCCGGGTGGGCCAAGCACAGGGCCCAGGGCCGCACGAGCCCAAGAGCCACCCCCACCACCCCATTCCAGGCAGAAGGCCTACCAAGAGCCCGGGAGGAGCTAGTGAGTTTTATCAATTCTGACAGTTTTCCAGATTGTATTGTGATATTGGGTAAATTTTGCAAGATACAGTTAATAGGTAGAGCTGTGGTCTTAGACCAGTTAATGGAGTAGTCAGAAATGGATGAGAATTTGTTAATGACTCTGATTGTCTGGGAGAGAGACATTTGTGAATTTTGGAGGAAAAGTAATACATCATCTGCATAAAGACTTATTTTATGTTCTATGCGTTTGGTAGAGATTCCTTTAATTTCTTTATCCTGTCTTATGGCAGCTGCTAAGGGATCAATAAAAATGGCAAAAAGTGAGGGAGAGAGTGGGCAGCCCTGTCTGGTGCCACGCTGCAAACAGAAGCTTGGAGACGTATGGTCATTGGTCCTCACACATGCCTTTGGGTTGTTATATAATATTCTGATCCAGTCTATGAAGCATGGTCCAAACCCAAACTTATTTTATGTTTTAAATAGATATTTCCAGTTGACTCGGTCAAAAGCTTTTTCTGCATCTAAAGAAATTATTGCAGATTCCAGATTATGTAGGCTAGAATAATCTATTAGATTAACTAATCTGCGTGTATCAGTAGAAGAATGTCTACCTTTAATAAAACCTGTTTGGTCAGGATGTATTATGAGAGTGGTTACTTTTTCTATCCTCCTAGCAAGAGCTTTACTGATTATTTTAAGATCTACATTTATTAATGAAACTGGACGATAGCTGGATGGAAGTGTGGGGTCTTTCCCCGGTTTTAATAATAAAGTAATGGTGGCTAAATTCATATTTGAGGGTATCTCTTTTTTGTCCTTTACTTCTACTATCATTTTGTAAAAAGAGGGTGCCAGCATTGTCCAAAATTCTTTGTAGAATTCTGCTGGATAGCCATCAGGACCTCGAGCTTTATTATTAGGCATATGCTGGAGAGCTTCCTGGAGTTCACTTATTGAAAGTGGTAAATCCAGAGCCATCCTGTTTTCCTGTTGCAATTTGGGAAGATTAGTATTACAAAGAAATTGATCAATATTCTCATCCGTTATGTTTTATATAATGCTTTATAAAAATCTCTAAAAATGTTATTTATCTTGTCAGGGTCGAGGCTGATATTTCCTTCTGGATCTTTGACAGAGGAGATTGTTGTTTTCCCCTTGTTTGTTTTTAATTGATTAGCCAGAAACCTTCTGGATTTGTTACCATGATCGAAATTTTCCAAGCGAAGTCTTTGCACCAAGAATTGTGTTTTTTTTAATCTAGTATTTCATTAAGTTCAAGTTTAGCTTTCCTTATATTGTTCAGTGTGTGTTCTTCTGGGGAGACATGGAAGGCATCTTCCAGTGATTTAATTCTAATTTCTAACTCTGACATTCTTGAAGCCTCTTTGCGTTTTTTGTGAGAAGAGAAGGCATTGATTTTCCCTCGCAATACTGCTTTTCCTGCTTCCCAAAGAACATACGCTGGAGTCTCTGGCAAGTTGTTATTTTCTAAATAGATGGACCATTCTCTTTTAAGATGGCTGATAAACTCAGAGTCTTTAAGCAATGATGTATTAAATTTCCAGTTTCTAATTGATGGTTTATTGTTCTTATTTTTTAGAGTAAATGTTACTGGAGCGTGATCGCTGACAGCAATGGAATGAATTTTGATTTCTGAGATGTCACTGACCAGCGAGCAGCTAGTTAAGAAATAATCCAATCTAGAATAAGAACGGTGAACTGAGGAGAAATACGTATATTCTCTTTTGGTGGGATGGTGAGACTGCCACGCATCACAGAGACCAAACTCTTTCATATATTGCTCAACAATTTCTGAGAATTGCCAAATTCGATGATTTCCTGCAGTACTGAGTCGGTCCATTCCTGGATCACAAACCATATTGAAGTCCCCCCCCTATAATTAATGTATGATCTGAGTGATCATAGAGTGAAGTAAAAAAGGAATGAAAAAAGGAGGGGTCATCAACATTTGGTCCATATATATTTGCAATGCATAATTTAACATTATGAATAGATAATGTAACAACAATAAATCTACCTTCTGGGTCTATGATTGCGTTATCAATGTCAAAGTTTAATCTTCTATTAATTAGAACAGCTACTCCTCTCTGCCTAGAATTGTAACATGCTGAGTACACATGTGGAAACTGTACTGTCTGAAGAAGATCTATTGATGAATTTGCTAAATTAATTTCCTGTAATAGGACAATGTCTGCCTTTAATTCCTGCAGCCGATTGGAACTTTTCAACCTCTTTTCCCTTGTACCAGCTCCACGCACATTCCAAGTGACAAACCTCATCCAGTAACTGAAATGAGTGTTACATGCATGTTAATAAAGCTGCGTCCATGTGCACCCCATTGCATGTTTGTGTGCACGTGTGCATGCCAACTGAGTATGCGTTTGTGTGCACTGTGCAAAGCTCTGCTGTGCGTCCACCAGCTGTGCCTGATGTGTATGTGTGCACCGCGGCTCGGGTTAATATAGAAACACGTGGGATTACAGTTAATCGTGAGAAAGTGAGATGGAAGAAAAGTGAAAGGTGGAAAGAGTGACAGTGTCAGAAAAAACAAATACTTAAAAAAACACATCCGTGTTGCAAGCACTGTAGTGGAGATGGCAGTGAGTTTAGCATTTAATTAGCTATATGATAATATATGGCAGTGTGATATATTGACATTCTGTAAGGAGGTTAATATAAGAGCATGAAGGCACACAGAACCTGAGATCAGTAAAGCCAAGGCATGATGTCCGGGTCGCGGTACAGCTGTCCGTTAATAAATAACTTATCCACCGCGATGACAGCTCGGGCGCCGTCGGCGAGGAATCTCTTCCTGATGGGAAACAAGACTCTCCGGCGGTCCAGGATCTCTCGAGGATAATGGTCATTCACATCGAAGTTTGTCCCCTTCAGCTCCCGACCCTGGTTCTTCACCTGCTCCTTCTGTTTGAAGTTGACAAACTTTGCCACAATCGGTCTCGGTCTATGCGCTCCCGGTCTCCGAGCTCCCAAACGGTGAACCCGATGAAAAGAAATGTTGCTCACCGTTTCTTCTGGAAGCTTCAGGTGAGTGCTGATGAAATCCGTGACCGTCTTCTCGGGGTCCTCCTCCGCTTGTTCTGGGATTCCTGCAAATATCAGATTATCATGCTCATGCTTTGTGCCTGGAGATCGATGATCGGCTCTTTGACTTTTTTGTTTTCTCCGGAGAGTCGGGTCATCCCATCAGTGAGGGATTTTACCAACTCTGGCGTTCTCTGCCACCAGCGTCTCCACCTGCTTCTGGCTGAACTCTAGTGATTCCCGTAATGCTTGAAACTCCTTGTGGAGAATCTCTAGCAGGCATAAACGGCCGTCAAGACTGCTTAATTTCTTATCTATAGAGATAAGAACTGGACTATTTTTAGGCGGCAAGATGACTCCTGGTGAGTCTTCATTGCGGAGTCTCTTCGGCTTTTCCATGACGATCCTGTCATAGCACTCGTCTGTGTAGTCCGTCAGGCTGGCCAGATCTTCTCCGTCTTCCTCCAGAGTGAACCTTAAAAGACACTAAGTTTCTTTCTTTTCAAAATTTAAAGCTAGATTGGCAAACATAGGTTTACTGAATGTATGAATGACTGAATTAGCGCGCCTTGTTTGAATCTGCCGTCTCACAGGATCTGCGTCACGACAACGTCATGTGTCTCACAGGAACTTCGTCACCTCAATCCGCCAATCCTGCCTTCACCCTGAGTCAGCTGGGATAGACTCCAGCCCTCCATGACCCTAGTGAGGATTAAGGTGTAGAGATGATGGATGGATGGATACTTAGATAGCAAGATAGAAGATAGTTATTGAACTCATATTTCCTTTTACAGTTGTAGAACCAAAATTACAAAATAAAACAAAATTAAAACCATTTATTATTTACGTGTTCTTCCATTATGTGCTGTTTAATTGTTAAAAATAATTTTACATTCATTAAAACATGCAATTATTTTCACTTTAATTTTCTCAGCAGTCATACACTGTGTGTCAGCCATGATGTCAAAGTGGGGCTAGTTCGTCTCACACTAGCCTCTGTAAGGCAATGTAGTCTCTAATTGAACTTTTTTTTTAACAGTTTTTCAGAAAAAAATTAGGTTTACTTTCCTTGCTGTTAAACAACAATCGCTTCACGATTGTAGGAAAGAAGACTACAGATGATGTAAAACAAAAAATAAAGAAGAACTTTGGATTGTTGGGCTCTCTGTTCTAAGTTTGAAATGACATGTTGTGAATCATGCATCCATCCATCCATCCATCCATCCATCATCTCTACACCTTCATCCTCACTAGGGTCATGGGGGGCTGGAGTTTATCCCAGCTGACTCAGGGTGAAGGCAGTTTCACCTGGACAGGTAACCAGTCTATCACAGGACTACACTTAGAGACAGACAACCAAGCACACTCACATTCACACCTACGGACAATTTACTATCACCAGTTAACCTCAACATGTTTCTGGACTGTGGAAAGAAGCCAGAGAACCCAGAGAGAATCTACGCTGCACGGGGAGAACATGGAGACTCCACGCAGAAAGATCCTGGGTGTCCTCACCGGGACGCAAACCGGTGACCTTCTAGCTGCAAGGCAACGGTGCTAACCACCGAGCCAACTTGCAGCCCCTGTTGTGAATCAGTGAAAAAATAAATAAAATTGAACTGAATTAAAACTTGAAGTCATGTTTTTTTGTTTGTGTTTTTTTTTTTTTTTTTTACATAATAGCTGAATATAAGCCACAAATCAAAGGACATCCCAGAACATAGCAAGGTGCAGGTCATTCTCTTGTTACCTCAAGATGTTGAGAGCATTACTTATTGAGTCTGTCAGGTTCTTCTCTGATGGGTTGTACACATATTCCTCACAGAATGATGGACGGACACCTAGAATCTCCACCTCACAGCCTAAAAACAAATACATGACATCACCGCATTATGTAGACAGTTTTTAAATTAATTAACCACACATAGACAGCATGTCATACTATCTGTAGCTAATATGGTCTTAAATGACTACTGGTCAACACAATGTTTATATCAGGCTATTAGAGTAATCTGCACAAATCAATTGTCAAAAATCGCCTTGAAAAGAAGGAAATTAGACTGAAGTTAAAAGATTACTCTTATAAATCAGTTTTATAAAACACACTGAACCATCAGTTTGATATACTTTTTTTTGGCCTTTATTAGATAGGACATTCAAAAGAAAGACAGGAAAGCTGGGGAGGAGAATGGGGTAGGACTTGCAGTAAAGGACCATGAGCTGGATTTGAACCCATGGCCGCTGCATCAGAGACTATAACCCCTGTACATGGGATGCCAGCTCAACCAGGTGAGCTAAAGCAGTGGCCCAATATACTAATTTTTAATTAAATTATTAACCATAACCAAATCACCACATAAATAGCTTGGTTGAAGTACTTGGAGTTTACATAGCAGAGGTTGGCTGCATTCCCTCTGATTCAACATTAATTAGATCAGCAGATATACACAAAACATTTATTAAAGAAAATGAAGGAAAACACACAATATCTACAAAATACCTAAACTACATGTACTCACAGGAGGAATAACGAGTGTGCATATGTGTGTATGTGCATGTCTCTTTGTTTTGAAAAAAAAAGAGGATATTAGTTTTTATGCAAGGCCCTGTGTCTGTGTGCAGCCTAAGTAACATCAACTTCACCATGTGGTGGAGCAAAACACCCAGGGACTTAATCCCACAGCAGTGTGTGTGGACACCCAATTGTCACAGTGCATAAAAGGATATGAGTTTCACTGTGTGTGTCCTTGTTAGCCGGTGGTTCCTGTGGTTCGACCATTGGTGTGCAGGTCTGGAAGAGTTAAAGTGCTGAAGATAATTAGCAGTCTTTGCTGTGGAGGTTTCTAATGCTGCAGGGGGAGGCAACCAGACGCTCCTTTGTTTTCTAATGAGCTCTGTTGGTCCTTTTGCTCATGCAGGAAACGGGCAGACTTTGTGTCATGGCTGCTGGGCTTGCTAAACTCAGTTTCACTCAGTAAGCGACGCGTACCTGCTTATGAGGGACTTCCAGGCACGGTTTCACTGCCCTGCTGGCGAGAGCAGGTGAGTGACAGAGGACGTGGGGCCTCATGCACAAAGACTTGCGTGGATTTTATACTGAAACCTGTCGTACACTTTAATCCTGAAAACTGCGTACGCACAAAAAAATCCAGATGAACGAAAGTGAGCGTACGCCGGAATCCAAGCACATTTCCTTTGTACATCCCACTCAGCGTGGAATTGACCGCACATGTTGGAGTACCAGACTCCTCCCTCTCCACACCCCCAATTTAAATATGCAAATTAGCATAAATAGGGCTGACAGGTGGGATTCCCCTCTCTGCAAGATCAGATAACAGTAACAAGGATGAACTCACCCTGTTTGAGCAGAGAGTCGCCGCTATTGTGGGTGACGTTGCTGTCACAGGAGTGGTGGGAGCACAGGTAGGTCACTCAGATCACCCCCAAGGTAAATATTTATTGTGTAACTCACAGATTTATTCACTATATGGGTCATACAATAATCTGTTCGCAGCCAAACAAGATACAGGTTCTTGCGTAATCATGTCAGGATATCCATCCATCCATTATCTATACACCGCTTAATCCTGACTAGGGTCGGCGGGGGGCTGGAGTCTATCCCAGCCGACTTAGGGCGAAGGCAGGAGACACCCTGGACAGGTCACCAGTCTATCGCAGGGCCACACGTAGAGACAGACAACCAAGCACACTCACATTCACACCTACGGACAATTTAGAATCACCAATTAACCTCAACATGTTTTTGGACTGTGTGGGAGGAAGCTGGAGAACCCGGAGAGAACCCACGCTGCACGGGGAGAACATGCAAACTCCACGCAGAAAGATTCCGGTGCCCCCACCGGGACGCGAACCAGCAACCTTCTTGCTGCGAGGCAACAGTGCTACCAACTGCGCCACCCTGCAGCCCATGTCAGGATATCAAAGAGGAAATCAAAGCTTTGTCTCATGTCAAATTACTCAATTTATTATTTTCCAACAGACAATGAGGCAGGAGAAGACTGAGACACAGTCCCAGCCTCGTATCACAGACCCGCGGGATTCCTCCAGCCTCCCCGGCGTCAGCTGATCCGCCGCAACAGCCAGGTGCTGATGCCCGTCTGGGACGCACATTAACGCATGTCGGGGGGATTAATATGAGGACAATTAAATGACTTACTCACCAAGAAGCCACCCATCTCGCACCGTGCCAGCTTGTAGCCTGTTCTCAACCATACTGTTGGTCAGAATGTGTTTTGATCAAGGACGCCTCGCAACAATGTTACTTAATTGTATTTGCGCATCACAGATGATCTGTACATTGATTTATTTAAAAAGGCCTCCTGTTTACATAAACAAATGCATCTTGTGATGGTGCCTCTATAGCAATGTGTGTGCAGTCGATTACATCAGGAAAACCGGCCGTCGCTACAAATTGCACTGTCATGTCATCCTGTTCAACTGCAGTGTATGGGAATTTGATATATCTGGCTGACATTCGGATAGTTCCATCCCACACGGCTGACATGGCTCTGCTCACTGTCGACTGGCACAGTCCCGGTCGGTCGGCCAGCTCCCTCTGAAATTACCCTGTGGCTAGGAAGCCCAGTGTTGTCAGCACCTGTATGGGCACAGGTAGGACATTGCTCCTGGGCATGTTGCGCTCCAATAGTGGCCGCAGCTCCGTGCACAGTTCTAAGCGAATTGCCCTCGGGAACGTAAAGCGGCTGATGATCCAGTCGTCGTCCTGAGGTCTCTGGAAACCCGTTCTCTTGGCACTGCTCCATTGCCAATATCCTCCAACAGTACCAAAGCTGCCATCGTTGGTAACGGTATCTTCTGCACAATTTTATGTAAACTTTTATATCCGCTCATCTGATTGCAAACACCTGGGTGTGTTAATTGTTCGTCTAAGTGTCTCTGATGTGTATATCACTTTTTTTACATTGTTTTTTACATTTTTATATTCCCAGCATCGCCTCTAAGTGTCAACCACGGCTCAAAAGCAATAGAAACGTGCGTACGCCAGTCAAGAAGTTGTCGTGGAGGACCGTACATTTCCACGTTCATTTCACGCTTGATACATCTGAACATGAGCGTGCATAAGTGCGTACGCCAAGTATTTGTGCGTATGCACGCTTTGTACATGAGGCCCCTGGTGAGGAAAGAGCCAATGAGGCAACAACGGGTGCACTGCAGTTTTGTTTCCATTCTGCAGGTGGGTGGTCCAGGTGTCAGGTTACCGAAGGAGTATCAATGTGACCATTTGCCTTTCGGAGTAAAAATTCCATTTAATTCACAAAAATGAAGAAAGTCATTTGTGGAGCACCATGTGGTACCTACATATGACCCCGTTTGGTCACAGGATCACCCTTGATGTGTGATCCTGTGAGCACAAATGTATAGTCCACAGGTGAAACGTTCATTTGTCAGATCTCAGTGCCATCTACATTCAACCACAGGTGGACACGTATGCTGCATTAGCTGAGCATTCCAAGATGGCGCCGGTGAGTGTGGCAGCCATCGTACCTGCTCCAGCACCGTTGCAACTTTTTTAAAATTGTTACTTTTTTAAAAATCTTTTTGCTTTTATTTATCTTTTTGCATGGGATTCACCATGCCACGTCCTCGTCATATCAAATACAACAGAGACACACTGGTGAATATTGGTTTATCACCACATTACACAACTTTTACTGCCGATGCATCCTGGCCCAGCGAGATCCTGCAGGGGGCCCTCAACAACAACAACAACACAGGACACCGGCAGCGGCTGAAGTGGACAGCCCCGGTGGAGAGAGAAGTGTTGCGTTGATCTGACCAATCAGAGGCCACCCTGCAGGATGCCTTGGAGACAACAGACTGGGACATGTTCCAACGCAGCTCCAGTGATGACATCAGTTTGTTTATGGAGGCGATTGTGGTATATATTGGGAAACTAGTGGAGGACACTATCCCCAAAAGAACTATCAGGGAGTTTCCCCAATCAGAAGCCGTGGACGAACAAAGGCA
The DNA here is from genome assembly GCF_000690725.1 of Stegastes partitus. Taxonomy (NCBI): domain Eukaryota; kingdom Metazoa; phylum Chordata; class Actinopteri; family Pomacentridae; genus Stegastes; species Stegastes partitus. The sequence goes on along the minus strand of NW_007577944.1, from coordinate 530,514 downwards.
TGCGCGATGCTCTAAAGTCCCACACCGCCGTCTACAACACAAGACTCGCTACCGGAGACATGGGGCTGTACCGGGCCGCTACATACAGCGTCTGCAGAGCCGTGAGGGAGGCCAAGCAGAGGTATGGGGAGAAGCTGGAGTCACAGCTGCAGCAGAGGGACATCAGGGGACTGTGGCAGGGACTACGAACAGTGATGGACTACAAACCACACCGATGCCCATAGTGAGCTGACATCTCTCAGGCCGACGAACTCAACAACTTTTATGCCCGCTTCAAGACTCCTGGCCAAGAGGTGCGCATGCTGCCCAGCAGAGAGGAGGAGACGCACACCGTGACAGAGCATGATGTGAGGCGGATGCTTCAACGCGTGAATACCAGGAAAGCTGCAGGACCTGACGGTATAACTGGCCATGTCTTGAAAACCTGTGCCAACCAGCTTGCACCAGTGTTCACGGAAATACTCAACCTCTCGCTCTCCCAGTGCATTATCCCCAGGTGCTTTAAACAGTCTGTGATTGTTCCTGTCCCCAAGAAAGACTAGTCAAAACCTTCATCACCTCCTCCCTCCCTGGACCCCTTACAGTTGGCATACCAGCCAAACAGATTCAGAGACGACGCCATAAATCACCTGCTACACACAGCCCTGGCCCACCTGGACACTACGAAGGGGAATTATGTGCGAATGCTGTTCGTGGACTTCAGTTCAGCGTTCAACACCATAATCCCCTCCAGACTGGTCACTAAGCTGCAGGACCTCGGACTCACCTCCTCCCTGTGCAGTTGGGTCTACAGCTTTTTCACCAGCAGACCACAGGTGGTTTGAGTGGGGAATCACCTGTCCCCCTCAAGCACTCTGAACATCGGTGCCCCCCAGGGCTGTGTGCTGAGCCCTCTGCTGTACTCACTGTACACCAATGACTGCCTGTCCACATCAGACTCTAACACCATCATTAAGTTTGCTGACGACACAGCAGTGGGGGGTCTGATCTCCAACAACAACAAGGAGGACTATCTGATGGAGATCACCCACCTGGAGGACTGGTGCAGAGACAACAGCCTCCTCCTGAACGTCAGCAAGACTAAAGAGCTGATGGTGGATGACAGCAAAAAGCAGCAGCGGGCATACCACCCACTCAGGATCAGACAGAGGAGAAGCGAGTGGAGAGCTTTAAGTACCCGGGTGTTAACATCACACAGGTCCTGTCACATCAACACCCTGGTGAAGAAGGCTCAACAGCATCTCTACCTCCTCTGACGCCTGAGGGACTTTAAGTTCCCTCTCAAGGTGCTCAGGAACTTCTACACCTGCACCATTGAGAGTGTTCTGGCTGGGAGTGTCACCACCTGGATGGGCACCAGCACCCAGCAGGACTTCTTGGCCCTGAGGAGGGTGGTGCAGTGAGCCCACTCACCCTAGCCACAGACTGTTCTCTCTGCTGCCACCAGGCTGGCGTTACTGCTGCCTGAAGGCAAACACAGAGAGGATGAGGAGGAGCTTCAAAAATTCGGATTGCAAAACTGATGTCCAGATACCACCACAACTACCGAATATTCGGATGTTTGGGTCAAGCCCTAATATATATATATATTTCTTGTGTGTTTTATTCTTATTCTGATTATTGTTTTGGTGTGGAACAGGTGCAAAATACATTTTACTGTGTGTTATACTATGTATAACTGTATTTGTGACCAATAAAGGCCTTGAATCCTTAATTTCGTTGGTGTAGCATCTTGGACAGTTCATGTACTCATGGGCGTTTGTTGACTGTACCTATCTCGGTTTAGCATGAACAGTCATCAAGTTACAAAAAATAAATAGTACCAAGTCACAAAATAAAATGACCAACGATAGCACTGTGTCATGGATCCTTCAGAGACTCAGGTGCGAAGCAACTGAGACACAGCAAACCTAAGATAACAATGAATTTATTTATAAAAATATACATGTACAAATTTATGGAGGAAGCACTACCAAAACACAGAACAGATGGACAGGGAACATGATGGGGGAACATCCACAGCACAGGAGGTACAATGCAATACAAAAACCCGATTAAAACCTAACGTGAATATGGCAACCTGATAGATATATTTACAAAACGGGGATTTATTTACACAAGAGGCAGCAACCAGGACTTGGTGCAACCAAACTAGAAAAGCAGGAGAACTAGACTCAGGCAAATACGCACTCAGCGTAACAATTGACTCCTGCACATGGCGAATCATAGGAAAATAATGAGTACGGCTACAGATTGCCAGTGCAGCGAAAACAAGGCTGTGGTCAAGTTACATAGCTAAGCACAATACAAGACCCAACGAGAGAGAGCAGAAACTTAACTGATGATAGGGGAATGATGAGGAAGGAGGGTAGGCGGAGGTGGCATGGCTGTGGGGATGGCAAAAGCAGGTGCTGATTCCTGGTGGAGGTGTATGGTTCTGAATCCGGAGATGACCAGGTGACAACTGCATAAAATGCAGAAGTTCCAGGCATGCAGCAGACGGCGCAGGCGGGGAAGGTCAGGAACTAAGGCACAGAGAATACAAGTTAGTAATGAAGATCATAAAACTGAGCAAAAAGCTCAGGCCTGAGTAAGACTAACTGGAATCGTTTACGGTCCGGTGTCGAGTAGTGGTCTGAGTCATGCTTTTATGGCAGCAGGTTGAGTAGCTGCAGGTGGACCACTCCCCGCCGCAGGTGTGTTCACTCAGGTGATTATCCAGTCATCAGCACCTGCCAGCAATCCATGCACACACACCACGCTCACACCCACCTGGGGAAAAGGTAGAGAGAGACAAAGGAGGGGGAAGAGAGATACTGCCACTACACCACTTGGATGTGGAGGGCATGACAGACTGTGAAAATGAATGCTTTTAATAATGATGATGTTAAAACTTGTCTTCCAAATCTGGTGCATTGTTGCCTTGGAAATATGCATGCTCCAGATGTTTGTAATCATCTCTGAGATACTCATGTCAGGAATGTTTAATTTGGAGGGCTGCAATGAGATGATCTCAACAGCAGGAGAGGAGAATTCTTCTATCAGTGCTTGACAGAGCTCTTTGCAGTCATTTCTGACACTGGGATGCGGACACTTGTCACGGCGGATATTAGAACCCAGGTGCAGACACGAAAACAAACGGGGACTGGTTACAAGCATGACAAGGATTTATTAACAGACGACTCACAGCAACACAATCAGGGAGGATAACTAAATGAAAAAGCTTCGTAACACAAGTAACCAACACAACAGAATTGGGAGCTGTAGAAATTAATACAAAAAAAACTGTGCCAAGACAAAACAGGGTTACTCATGGGGACAGGGGATTCAACTAGAAACGGCAGGCTGTGGGCTGTGGGGAGGCTCAGGGTGGCGAGTGAGGTTGCCAGAGCGTGGCTGGGTACCACGTGGTCTGCCAAGACAGCGGGGTGGCCCTAGGCAGTGTTTGTGTTGCTGATGCGGGGCGGTTAGGCGTTAACAGTTTGGGGAAGGCAGGCAGGAGATAGGTTGGGGACCAGCAGGAAAACAAAGCATCAGTGTCTACAATCTGGCCGGGAATGGAGAAATGAGCCGAGCTTTTATGGGTCTGGGTGCTTGTACACGTGAGCCGATCCCCGCACAGCTGTCTCCAATGCCTGCAAAAATCACTCACACGCTGCAGACACGACAACAATGGCTGGACAGAGAGCGAGGGAAGCCGAGCAAGAGGGAGAGGGAGAGGGAGAGGGGGCTGAGGCTGAGGCGGGGGTCCTGACAACACTGGATAAACTTGTGAACAGTTTTGGAGCTGGTTATGTACACAAGTTTAATTTACTCCCTTTGGGTTGCATGGGGCAAGTCCATTGGGTAATAATCCAGTTCCCTAAAATAATTATCAGTGTGGTGATCAGTTTTCAGGAGCAAATGGTTCCATGTCTTTAGCTCTAAGCTCAAGCTCTTCAAGGCAAAGACACTGTGAGGTCTTTTCAAGTTAAAGCGAGACTAAGCTAGTGTTGGAACAAACATGTGCCTCATGTGCTGCAGTTCTCTTTGGTTGAGAGGCAGATGAAAGCAACTGTCGTCACTCTCATAGCAGCTCAAAGAGGAGCTGCAGTAGCGTGGAGAGAGGGGTTATAAATATTGGGCTAGTAACTAACCCCTGAACAATCTGCGCACAAGTGCATACTGGAGAGGGCACTTCATCATTGCCACAACATCGCAACGGAATCAACATGAAGAGATAGTAGTCACCATTCATAAGCTTACACTCGATTAGCGTGGAGTGTGGTGCCAGGGGCTAATTTGATGGTCAATTAGGTGCTGTCTCGCCACTTTCACTTGCCTCTTTGGATGCACGTGGCTTACGGAGTTATCAAGACAAGTGGACAGTAAATCCTGTACCTACAAAAACAAAATAAAAACCCACAATTCGACTCAGATGCTGGAATGTACGGACTGATAACATCAATGAAACTGATGATGCTTGCAAAGCAGCAGTAATCAACTGAGAACTCCTACGCTTGAATGTCGATATCGTTGCCCTCTAGGAAACCCGACTTGCAAACTTTGCCAAGATCCATAAAGACAACTACCGTGTTATTTCTATCAAGGCAAACGCTCAGAAGATACACTGGAGACGGTGTTGGCATTGCTGTGAAAAACAGCCTGCTAAACACAACTGACCCTCTAGCTGCAGGTACTGAGAGAATCTTATCTCTTTACCTCAGAACCATGTCAGTCTGATAAGTGTTTATGCCCCAACACTCTATGCTACTGCTGAAATCAAAGACGATTTCCACGAACAACTTCTTGAAGTCATCCAAGCTGTCCCACCAAGCAAGCAACTTCTGCTCCTGCTGATCAAGAACAGCCAAAGTTTGCTTGAGCTATGCACTTTCACCAGCTTGTGCATTACAAACAACCACTTTCAAACCAAACCTGAGTACAAAGTATCTTGGACGTACCCATGCTCAAAACTGTGGCATCAATTAGATCTAGTTGCCACAAGGTGATACCACCTGAAGAACATCCTGCTGACTTGCTCCGAGCACAGTGCTGACTGCAACAACGACCACTCACTTGTCTGCCGCACTCTCAGACTGCAGCCAAAAGCATGCCAGTTTGCCATACCATTTCTCAAAGCGCCAATAAATGTCAGTGCAATTGGTAGCAAGTCTGGCCATTTCACAAAAGATCTGGAAGTGGCCCTGCCAGCAGAACATGCTCAAGGTGGTGACCGGGAGCAATGGAGATAGCTGAGAAGTGCCATTTACACCACATCCCTGGCAACACTTGGCAGGAAAAAAAATGACTGGTTTGAAACCCACTCTCAAACACTGTCCGGAGTCCTGGAGAACAAAAGGCAAGCACTGCTGAAGTACAAGAACTGCCCAACTCGATTAATACTGCAAAAGCACTGTCTCAGAGAACATTGAGATCATGAGCAAATGAATACTGGAACGAGCACTTTAGCAACATCCAAAAAACTGTTGACTTTGGCAACATTCACGGTGTCGATCAGAGTATCAAGATGGCTGTTGGACTTTCACTGGAAAAACCAGTGCCTCTGAAATCCAAAAGTGGCAACCTCCTGAAGGAAAAGGATGAACAACAAGAGAGGTGGATGGAGCACTACTCAGATTTGTACTCCACAGAACGCTACATCAATGACGCTGCACTGGATTCATGTAGGCCTCTTCCAGTCATGGAGGAGCTTGAAAGTGTCCCATCCTTGAAAGAACTCAGTGATGCCATCAACATGCTAACTTGTGGTAAGGTGCCAGGATTGAAAGTGGAAAAAGTGGAATTCTGCCATAAGTGTTGAAGTGTGCAAAGATCATCATCCTCGAACCTTTGCACCAACTTTTTTGCCAGTGTTGGGCTGAGGTCTCAGTGCCACAAGAACTGTGCAACTACAACATCATCACCCTCTGCAAGAACAAGGGAGACAAGAGCAACTGCAACAACTACAGAGGCATCAGCCCTCTGAGTTACATTGGCAAGACTTTGCTTCTTGTGCGCTGGCAACTTGCTGGCATGTACCCAGAGTCTCAATGTGGTTTTCAAAAGAGCGGGTCCAATACCGACATGATTTTCTCCCTAAGGCAACTATGCCGTGAACAGCAGGCCCATGCTTGCCAGACACCACCAACGTCTAAACGTCTATCACCTGCGCTTCCTCTGGCGTATTCTGAACATCTGTTGGCAAGACTATGTGATAAACGAAGAGGTTGTCCGCCGTCCACAGCTGCCTTCTACCTTTGCTCTCCTGGAGCAATGCTGCTTGCACTGGTTCGACCACATTCACCACTTGCATGATGGGAGACTCCCAAAAGATCTGCTGTATGGTGAACTGGCTGAAGGAACTCAACCAACGGGCCAACCCAACCTAGGCTTCAAGGATGTCTGCAAGTGCGACTTGAAGACGCAATCACTAACAAAAAATAAAACATGGGGGAAACAGACTTAATAAATGAACAGACTCCACTGCCACATTTATAAACGGATAATGCAAGTAAGTTGTTGTGCTACGTGTGTAGGCAGCATAGACTTATTAAAAAAGAAGGGATGTTCCATCATGTCAACATCACAGGAACATCACACAGAAAACAGACAACTGAAAAAACATGGCTGAAATAGCTTTTGTGGAGACAAGTTGTAAAATATTAGTAGTAATTTCCTGCCCTTGCAGTTCATAAAGTTTCACCCATTCATGCACACAGCTTGAGTTGAGTTTCAAGTTAACAATGTGTGTACTCACCAGGCCAGTAGTACATGAAAACCTTCTTTCCCAGCTTCTGCAGGGTAACCCATAGTGGCTCTGATCCATCCCACCACAGAGGTAACCGGCTGTCAGTATTGATCCCAATCAGAAACTCCTTCTGGGAGGCTTCATCCCACATGTAATTTCCAGTCATCTGATGAGTGTCACAGTGACGGCCTGAAAAATTCAACATAAAAAAACAAAAATGGCATAGCCTGATACACCTTAAAATTATGTCATATAGTTATCTAAAAACACATCAGCGAGTTTCACTGATGCATGTTACTATTATGTCTTAATTCATTACAGTGCACTGTAGTTTTTTTTTTTTTTAACAAAAATACTGAGTCTTTTTTAAAAATGAACTCATACACACATTTTACATGTGAAGTGTATTTACAGGGCTCCATTTTTAGCAAATACACACACACACACACACACACACACACACACAGAGTAGTGAAGTCAGAAAGTACTGCAAGACAGACTGTATTTTCTGTTTGCTTTCACTCTCCACGTATTTATATGACTACTGCATGTCATTAACTTTTTTGTCTTTTCTCACACGTAGTTTGTACTTTTTCCTCTCTGCAGGTATCTCAAGCTGCATGTTTCTGATATCTTGTCAATCTGCTCACTGTTTATCTTTCTCTCTCCATTTTCCTGTCACCCCAATCAACTGAGGCACACAGGCTGAGTATGGCACTGTCAGAGGTTTCATCCTATCAAAAACAGGACTTTTTCCTCTTCACTGTCACCAAATGGTTGCTCAAGGGGAGATTGTTGAGTTTCACTTTATAATATGGTAAGGACTTGCAGTTGCTATTTAAAGTGCCCCCAAATTACACGATCGACACAATGTTTAAAAAAAATAGTAAACTGAACTGTTTGTTTGGATCTAAAGCAAGTGTGGTAATTTCAGGCTGAACTAAAAGAGAGTCAGCATCCATCAGAGCTGGCTGACAGAGGGGTGAAGGGAGGCAGTCAACTGAAGTATGTGTGTGTGTGTGTGTGTGTGTGTGTGTGTGTGTGTGTGTGTGTGTGTGCGCGTGTATCCAGTTCACTCTCTGGAAACACACACATGCACACATTGTTTCAACCGGAGAATGTGCTCCACCAAAACACACTCATCAGCACATCACCGTGGGGCAGGATCCAAAGCTCGCGTCCCATTGGACAGGGTGGGCTGTTGTTTTTAGGCCTGAGTAAGACCCAAAGCTGCAACATACAGGCACATAATTCATCCTCACGTTGTCCTTGTGTGTCACATTTCTGTTTTAGTCAATCCCATTTTGTCAGTGACACATTTCTAAAATTTTCATATAATTAACCTACATAAAAGCTGTATTAAAGCTTAAAGTTTTGCATAATTAAGTACTGTCACAGGAGAGGACCAATGGAGTCCATTGAGAAATTTGCATGGCCCACATTAGCTCCACTGATTCTTTGCTCAGTTTTGGAATTGTTCAAAGTTAGGTGGAGTGAGGCACTGCAATGTGCTGCTTTCTGTTGTTCTCTGTGCTAGCCATGGTTTGTCCATTAAACAAAAGTTTTTTTTGTTTTTTTTTCTGTCCCACTGTCACCGACAGCTTGCTCAAAGGGGATCCAAAGGGAGCTCAGGATTGTTGTCTGTTCTAAATTTGGAAGGTCTTCACCGTAGTATTTTAAGTGCTATGAGATTACATATGTTGTGAATTGGCTCTTTGTAAATCAAATTGAAAATTAACTTAATTGCAAACCAAAATGTTCAAGATGGTGCTGCCAGTGGCTGCCTCGGTGTATCAGTGCACTCTGTTTTGTATTGTCTTGTTTAACACAGTGTTTTCTAACGGTACCTGGATCACTTTCATCACAGAAGAGCAAAGTGCAATACAGCCATGCATCCATTTTCTACACACCGCTTTATCCTCTGTAGGGTCATGGGGGGCCACAGCCTATCCCAGCTGATCTATGGCGGAGGCAGGGGACACCCTGGACACCAGTCCATCACAGGGCCAACACAGAGAGACAGACAACCAAGCACAAGTGTATCCCCAATGAATATATTACTTGTATGCTTCACTCAACAGTGGATGCTTTCCATGAAATCTGGGAGCCATACTTAAAATACATCGCACCTACACTGTCCTCTCCCATATTACTAGGATTTTCTTAACGGTCCTAACCTACCTATGTATGCACCGCTCTAATGTATAATTTGTCATTGTCTTGCCATACCTGAGCTATTTATTTTTTTGTTATTTTTGCTGTGTTTATGTTATCTGTTTTTCAAAAAAAAAAAAAAAAGGCAGAAGTTCAGTCTGGAAATACTCTGGGTCCACGATGAACGAGTCGGGAGAGGAGATGGACTATGACCGACCCGTATCTAGCAGAGCTTCAAGGCGAAGTCAACATGTCAGTTGCATGACATCTGAAAGACAGACACCCCAAACTCTACGACGAAATGAAACAAGTTTGTAAATAATATAAATAGTGTACTACTAAACATATGTCCGGTTGCACCAACAAATTAGTGCTTATTTAGTTAAAAAAATCTCTGCTAGCATTGAGCTAAAGCTAACGGCTTGCTGCTGTAGCCGTGTACATATATTGACGTCCATAGCGGCTCTTTTCGCGTATTTTCCTCCATCATACACGTAAACTGTGTTATTTTCACCACTATGAGGCTTTTAGCAAGCACACGCGGAGAAACGTAAAATTGCACTACATGGACTGACCACATTAAATGTAAAAGTTGACTTCCACCACCAATGCACTGAAAATTTTCTACATGAGTTCATGTTAACCCAAGATAAAAAGGTGAACAAGCTTATGTTGTTGGTGCAACCAGGGGTTTTAGTTTAATGTGACATCATGATTTGTAAAATTTTTTACATTGTTTATTTTCTTCTAGTGAAAAACTGAGGCTGAAGAAGACCAGCTATCCACAAGCAGAATCATTCAGCCAACATTACCTGCTTAATTTCATCAGCAACGATCGTTTGTCTGGTGTGCACTTTAAAAAAAAAGTTCTCTTCTACTGATGCTTTCATATTTGAAAAGTTTATGTGTCAAATTGTGTTCCAAAACAACTCTGTTTACAGTGCACACTTTAAAACTGTTTATAATTCTTTGTTTGCACTGTTACAGAAGCATTTAGACAAAAGGAGTGTTATTTGTTATATTCTACCTCAAGAATGTTCAATAAAAAGGTGATTTTTTTTTCTCTGTGGTATCAAAATCACTATCGAGTTTTTTTTCCCCAGTATCGAAATCGAGTTTAAAATTTTAGTATCGTGACACCTAGTAGACCCGAGTGTACACTGAGGGCATGCTGGAAATGACTGGCAGAGGCCCTGTTCTAATTAACTGTAACTTGCACCTTCGTCAGACCTGGCTATTATTCAGGAGGAGGCAGGTGACATGGAGTCCAAATGCACTCTGTTCAAACAAATGTTCCCATCGACAATGCTATTTTTGTATCTTTACACAGTGAAATCATGAATTCTAGGTTGTTGAGCTTTAATGATTACAGTGAGAAAAACCAACTGGAACGTTCAGTAGTTCACAAATTCTACCCTTCTGTCTCTCATATATCAGCTCCAACAGTCATCCAAAAACATAACAGATATGCGTAATACACTGTTTGTGTGCCAAAATCACAACACACCTTTTTTTTTGTTTCTTTACACACTTTGCTCTACAATTTCAAATCTATTATGAAATTTAGGAATCTTTTAGGAAATTTTGGGGCAAAATTTGCTATGATAATAAATTTAATGTATTTTTAAATTAATGCATAATTGATACTGCAAACAAAATGGCAGGATGACTAAGTTCATTTATATAACATTATAAAACTGCTCTGTAACGCGACATGTCAACACTTCTTGTATTGTCAAATGTGCAGCACTTATTCGACAAGTGATGTTTGGCATTTAGACTAGCCAAGAACTAGCACAGATTAGCTCTAAAAATGTTGTTGTGACTTAACATTACTGATAAAGTTTATTGCTAGTCAGTAGGATGGAGCGTTGTATTCTTTTTGCATGAAGGTAAATCGTCTTCAAATGTTATTGCCATATGGCCAGCCTAATAAATTGAATCTGTTAATTTGAAGTTTAGAAGCTGTTGTGACATGGAGTACAGTTACATTCGCTTACAGAAACATAACTGTCAAAACCATAGACTTTCTGAAATCCTAATGAATGAGTCTTTTATATAGTCTCCACCTGTGAAAGGCTTCCATGCCTAATTATTTCCTGAGCAGCCACAAAACTAACATATGTAGTTGAATTTGCAGATTTCATCCACTTCTTGAAATGATTTTTACTCAGCTCAACCTTCCACATTAGTTCCGAAATGGCTTTTTTTCCATGATCTCCCTCCAGATATTTTTCAGCAAAGGCTGTGTGTTTATTCTAAAAATGTCTTGCAACATCTGACTTTCTGTTGTTTGCCAATTTCTCACCACATATTAAGCACACTGGTGGAGCAGCCTCGTCAGCAGTGAAAGCAAATTAATCTGCCCACGAGCAGCGGTTTTCTTCAGGAACTTTTCTTTTCTTGGATTTATCCATCGTTGGCCTACTGGGGGTTTATAGCTCCATAAATCGTGTGCCGGCGGTTGTGACGCATATTTGAGCGACAAAAAATTAAACGCGCTTTATTTTAATGTTGCAAGATCACCATCATCTTAAGATTTTGAATTTTGGTTGCACTTCCCACCTTGTCACAGGCAAAACATACGACTTGCTGAACATTTTCTTATTGATAGACTCTACAATTTACCAATGTTCTCTGAACGGCTGCGGTAACTGCTGTTGGTGGCTGCGTTGCTCAGACTAGGGCTGGAGTCAAATAGCCAACTATTCGTTTGCTGTGCTGGAATTGGGATACCAATTTTGATCTCAGAATATTCCCCCCTGCCGCCGCCATCAGTGTTGGCGGTGGTGGGGCAGAAACGCCCGTTCACTCCTGCCTCGTCGGACCAAATGCAAAGATGGCTTTAAAAAGAGTAAACTAGGGCGTTCTGATGCCAGATTTGTCCAAGATTAAACCAAGAGTTTTTTCAACATGCAGTCTTTTCTGTGAACTAATTCGTAAATATGGCAGCACACCGAAGTTCTAAAAGCACTACCTTCCACCGCTGCCTGCGCCGGTTACAGCGGCACGAACACAGCTTCATGACCATCGCTCACTTCCACCAATTCGATCACTTGATATTTTAACTCTTCAAAAAGGTGCCCAGCATGAAATTTGGGAACTGAGAAAGGTGCGATTATTTTTTTTAACACGTAATTTTTTCCGTGATTAATTAATTAATCGAAATTATAACTTTGCCCTCTGGTTTGGTGTTTTTTTGCAGATTTGATGTTGTGTGTGGTTTATGTTTGTTGAGCTTTGCCAAGCAAAGCCTGTCAATAGCTGCTCGGACCTAATCTACAGAAGAACACAGTATAGTGCAGCAATCACATCGGACTTTCAACCAACACTGTTATCATATATAGACCTGGCTCCACCCTGCAATCCCCAGCACAGCAATACACACAATCCATCGCCAAGGCTTAAATGAAGACTCCGGTATTGTACACAATACCTGGTGCTCACACAGCCACTGTTCACGTGATCTAGAGACTCTGTATGTCGCACCCAGACCCTTTAATGTGCACAAAGACCTAACAATAGTAATTGCTACAGCTCTTGTAGAGTTGTTTACATTCCTCCTGATGCCACTTTATCAGAGCCCTCAGACACCTGTACTATACTGTGAACAAACACTGGGGAGCATATCCTGAAGGAGTCCACATCATAGCTGGAGACTTTAACCAGGCATGCCTCAAGACCTCCCGAATTCACCCAACGTGTGAAATGTCTTACCACTCGACCATGTGTATTAAAACATGCCTGTAGAGCTGTGCCCCTTCCATATCTGGGATAATCAGACCACCTATCTTTAGTCTTCATCCCCATGTACTCCTCCCTCTGGAGGAAAAGAAGGCCCACCTTTAAAGCTAATAGAACCTGGCCGGAGGGAGATCTCGCCCAACTACATGACAAACTAAATGGTATATATATCTGAACATTAGGACCAAGAAGAAAACACAGAAAAAGTCCTGTTCTACATCACAATCTGTGTGAAGACCGTCACTGTGAACTGTGAGGGAAATATTTCATGAAAACTGCTTAGTTTATCATTTACCTATGTAATCATTCACTCATATCTGCCTTTCATTGTGTGTAGGACATCAGCTGCTCACGTGAGGTTGACCATGTATGGGTGCTCCTCACTACTTTAGTGGAGGTGTAATGGTGATGCACAAGTTGTGTCTTTGTCTCACTGACGTATGTGTTGACCTCTGCCGTTTGTTCTAACACTCTGAGGACAAGAGAAGTGCACAAGCACACAGGAATGAATTGTATTTGCATAAGCTAAGTACAGCCACACTATCATTAGACCTCATGTCTGCAATAAAGGACATTGCTTAAACTCATAAAACTGACCCTTTGGCCACAAGATAAGTCATACACGACTTGAGTGAATGTGCCCAGGGAAAGTTGTACATATTTACATAAAGCTAGTATTACTTGGAGGATCAGTAAATGGGCGAGGGGGTCAAATACCTCATCTAGTAATGTAATTATTTCTACCAAAAAGATGTTAGTTAAAAGAGTTGTGGCAGTCATTCAGCCACAGATATGCTCGGTGACTGCGCTTCTGCAGATGCATCCGATAAAACTCAGAGAGGACACTGAGCTATTTGTGGAGCATTGATTCAACATGAGACATTTTCATAACTTGAACAAACAGATCTGGGCCTTTTCCTGTTGAGAAACACGACCACTGGGCCTGACCTGAAGAGAGATACCGAAGATGACAAACATGGGGGGAACTGAAGACAACTTCACAGACAGTGATGCAAGGCAGGTGAGGCGCCTTACAAATGACCAAAGCAGCATTACATATCTCACACACATCCACGACATTTACACCTCATACACACACTTCGGCACTCTCTGGACAAAAACATGAAGTGAGACAGGTGCTCTGGTCAATAAAGCAGAGGAAGGCGACCAGCCCAATGAAATAGAGGTTTAATCTGTCTCTGGCACATGCCATCATCTTACCTGGCCTTCAGTAAGTCCCTATCATCCCTGTTCAATACCAGTCTGTTGTGGATGCCTGAATGAGGACTACCCCTTGCACTCACTCCGATTATGACATGTTTTGAGAGACTGGTATTGAGCCATTACTATTGCTCTCCACACAGCACTGAATCACCAGGAATTCTAGAAGAAACTATGCATGGCATATGCATGCAAATTCCTGAGAACAATGAATCCTGAAGAAAAACTATTTCAAGGAAACCGCTCTCAGTCAACATACAAAATGAGCACTTTCAGTCCCTCTCACTCACAGTCTCACAATAACACTCACCATAATGATTGTTGAGACTTGTGCAATAGCTGCCCCTTTGTATCGCATGCAAAAGGCTTTATGCTGTTCATAATGGGGTTCTATTTAATGTATGTCTTCTTTTTAAACTCTGCTACACCAAGCAAAGGTGGCGCCCCTCATCTCATTGTATCCTGAGTACAATGAAAATGAAGGTGTTCCAATTTGAGCAAAAGTCAGTTTGGTAGCACGAGTAAAGGTGGATTCTCTGCAACAAGGTAATTTTAGCTGTGACATTGGACTGTAACCTGCCAATATGATGGGATAAGGATGAAGTACTTTCTCCCCAGTTACCCAGGTATTTACATTCACTAACTTGGTCTACGATAACCCCGTCAGGTGTAGTGATATTTCACTCCACAAGGGAAACAGAGCAAGGGCTGTCTGATCACAATGTCACTATGGCATCAACACTGCAGTGTAATATGAAGTCAGGCAAAGCTACACAAATCATATTACAACCTTCTTGCTCCTTGAAACCAAGAAAAAACTTGCATGGTTCTTATAAACAGTGAGAAACACTGAAAAGAAAGATTTGGTTTTGAAAATAAATGCAACATAAGTTGTTTTGGCAAAAAAGGATGATGTTGACCAAAACCTGGAGTGTCCTGGGATTGTTGCAACCATACAAGATAACACAACTCATTTGTTTGACCATTTAAACCAGCACAACAAAGTTCTGTATGACGACTGCAGATCCAAACGCCATTTAAAGCAAAAAACTACTTCAGATGTCTTTGCTAGAGAAAGAGAAATCAATGATGCCATAACTTTTCACCGTCCCAACTGGGCTCTAAAGCAAAGCTATTTATACAGATATGGACAGAATAACTGTAACTCTGTTCCCTGTTTTGTGTGTTTGTGGAAACATCACACCAGGTAAAAAAGTGCTCTTGTAGCTGATATGGAAACAAAGGTTATGTTTTGTCAAAGAAAACACGTCTGACATAGATTCACAGTGCCATCTAGTGACACCAGATGGACTGTTGAGGCGTCACTAATACACACTTTACTCTCATTTTTGATTAAATATGATAAAAGTAGAGATAATTTTTATTGTTAATTTCCTTTTAAATCCTCAATAAGGTATAGATAGACTTAAATAACAGTATATATACACAGGTGTATACTGAGTGAAGTTTCATTACATTGGCTCACAGTATTTTGGAGAAAATCAATAAATATAAACGAGTAGAAATTAAAATTAAAATTTGCGGCACAGTTCAGAATTTATTACAGAAGTGAATTAAAATGCACACAAGTAAAATTATAACGTACGCAAGTGAATTAGAATGTCATGGCATGTTTTGATTTGTGTAACCTAAACCTTATTTAGCAATGCATGTACACGTTTGATCTTTATGTTTGGGAATGCTACTATTCCTTTGCCAACAACTCCAGAGAGCAGGACATTACTGACAGCTTGTTACAACAACAGAAAAGCATCTGCCCATGAATCATTTGATGCTCTTGTGTCCACAGGTTTTAAACTTTTGGGTTCTATTTGAATCTAACTTTCCAGATTACATTTCTTATTTCTATAGAAAGTTCACTGACTGTGCGTACAGTGGTCGGGTCACTCTGACGGATGACATAAGTACTGTTAGCTCTGTGGACTGATGACACATACACCGACATGTATGCGGATAGATTACCTGTCATTAGAGAGTAGTAATTGGGGTACGACAAACTCGGAAAGTCCGGCGTCAAGTAGTCCACCTTCACCCCATTCTCCACGAGCTGGCGAAATCCGGGTAGTTCGTGTAAATCGTCCATGTAGTCGTAGCGGAATCCGTCGATGAGGAACACGAGCAGCGGGCGAGCCGCGAGACCGAGCGGTCTCGCAGCGAGCAGCGCGCACAGCAGGGCCGCTTGCCTGGGGGACATGACTGGTTGCCTCGTGCTCCGCTGCAGCACTGAGCAGCGCACCGCCGCGGGTCATGGAGTCTGCGCGCTGGGGGTGGGGTTTGTGTCCGCAGGGCCGCAGACACGACACCTGCGTCTGTGGGGACATCTGCGTCTCTGGGGACACCTGCCTCTGTGGGGACACCTGCCTTAGACATAGCTCGTGGTGTTTGTATTTTGTTCAGTTATCTACTGACTTGGAATAACATATTAAGAGTGCTTCCACGATAGGACCAGGCGGGGGTGGCACAAGCCATCTTACCGATTTCAATGAAACTTAGCCAGTTGAAAGGGGTCCACCCACATCTACTTCAGTCTAAGTTCAAGGAAATTTGGTCAAACTGGGGGGATTTCACCACCCCTCCTTGTTTTTTTTTTTGCAAAAATGACCAAAAAAATGGTCAGAAGTATAAAGCTCTACTGCTATAAGAATTCAACCAAATCTTTTCATATTTTCAGTGAATGTTATCCTACCCAAGGACAATCTATTGTCAACGTTTTGTTCTCCTACGACTAGTTCCATCACACAAATCATGTCAGCCAAGACCACCTCTCTCACCCAACAGTGAAAACTGTTAAAATACCCAAAATTTAGGCCAAAATATCCGTCGAAAAGGTGGGACTTCATACTAACATTATCTGCAAAAAAAATCTTTGGGCACTCACTAAATTATTTTACAGGAGAACTACAAACTTGTCTCCCACCACTTCAATTTGTTTTTATTACAACACGTTGATTCTGTAATTATGGCACAGCAACAGACAGAAAATGCCACAAAACGGTTACACACCATACACTTTAATGAAATAGAACCAATTATATTTAATTGCTTAAATAAAAACAAATACTTTGCCCACCACAGGGTACCCGCGTACATTTTTAGGGTCCGAGCACACCAGTGCAAGGACCCTATTGCAATCGTTGTGATTATTATTATTATTATTATTATTGTTTATTATCATTATTATTATTTTACCGACTTTTGAAACACGATTTTGAGGGCCTAAACATGCCCGAAAACTCACCAAAATCACCACGCACATCAGGACTGGCGAAAATTTTGATATTTTAAGGGACTTGGACATGTCACTGCCAAAATGGCTACACAGCACCACCTTGAAAATTTCAATGGAGTCCTATCGGAAGCACGTTTGACCTACAGCTACGCAATTTGGAACGCATATAGAGCTTGTCGGCACAAATAAAAACATCTCTCCGCTCCAAGCTCTAAAATGCAACATTGCCCAACAGCGCCCCCTACAATATTTCAACAGAGTCCCATCGCGGCTACGTTTCACCTACAACTACGAAATTCGCCACACATGTGTAACAACTCGTGCCGCACAAAAAACTCCGTTATCATGTTTCGGTAAATCCAACAGGAAATCTGCCATGTTGGAACAACGACGAGCATGTGAGGCCTTTAAACTGGCAAAGTTTCATTGAAATCGGTGAGATGGCTTGTGCCACCCCTGCCTGGTCCTATCGTGGATGCACTCTTAATATGGAGAAAAATATCAGTCCAGAGATTGTCAGTGTTTTTGTGTTCTGAGTTATTTGTTATTGAGGATGTTTTGGTTTCAGGTTACAAAAATGTCCATGGTTGGGGATCATAATGTATTTAGAAAAAAAAAAAAAAAAACACCTCCAAGAGTCCAAGGCTGGCCGACCAATACCTGAAAGAAACAGGAGAGTGGCAGAAGAAGAGGCAGACAGGGTGGAGTATGGAGTAAGGAGTATATTTTTTGTTGCTTTATTTATCATTGTCACAGTAAACCAAAGAAGCCATTAATATTATAGTCATTTTTAAAGAGAAATATATTTATTCTGGCTTATCACTAACATAGACTTATATGTTTACAGACAAAGGCATACAAGCTGCCGGAATTAATTAATAGCCTTCATACAATCGAAGAAAAAACTGCTCCGCTCAGGTCTTCCCTATGTAGCTGAGCAGGTACACACTTTCTGTAGCAGGACATTCATTTCCTGACCCGACTGACACTGTAAGAAGAAGGATTGTACTTTCCCTTTATGATGTGTCTGTGGCTGGTTGTTCCCTGCTGGCATGTGTTTATTATTATTTTCGTTGTACCTTGTTTATGATGACAATAAAAGCATTCTATTCTATTCTATTAGATGGTCATCTCCACTTACAACATGTATATTTTGATGATGCATCTTGAAGCCAGCTGCAAGGTGGCGCAGTTGCTAGCACTGTTGCCTCGCAGCAGGAAGGTCACCGGTTCGTATCTTTCTGGATCGAGTTTGCATGTTCTCCCTGTGTAACATGGGTTCTCTCCGGGTTCTCCGGCTTCCTCCCACAAGGTCCAAAAACATGTTGAGGTTAATTGGTGATTGTAAATTGTCTGTAGGTGTGAATGTGAGTGTGCTTGGTTGTCTGTCTCTAAGTGTAGTCCTGTGATAGACTGGTTACCTGTCCAGGTGAACCTGCCTTCACCCTGAGTCAAATAGACTCCAGCCCCCTACGACCCTAGAGAGGATTAAGGTGTAGAGATAATGGATGGCTGACTGACAACCTACACAGACATACTGTTTAAAGTTGAAAATATAATATGTGATGTTATATAAGTTATATATTTTAGCGTGGGATGGAAAATGCCATAGGAACTTACATGATTGGTCATGTTTTACGTTTGTTTCTGTGAACAACCGAAAGGCCACAAGGAATTGTGGGATGGCATTGTCTCCTTTCCTTTTATCATGGATTATCCACCGTATGCTATGCTAACAGAGATAAAAAAGGAAGCATTGTAGAACCTTTCCCCAGCATTTAGAGAATCTGACTTCGGTACCTCAGACTTCTCATCCACAACACATTAAATAAGAATGGGGAAAAAATGCACAAAGGATTGAAGTGTAGTGGCTTCTCAGACCAGAACCGGTTGGTAAACTCAAAGTTATGTACTTTGTAATGCATCCATTTTCCTGATAAAGGCCAATAGCTTTTAGTAACTACATGATTATTGGATCTACTTTTTACTTGGCTGAAATATTTTTGATGATTTAAGGTAGATGGATTTAACTGCAGGAGATATTTAGTGACATGTCTTGAAATTAGGGCTGCAAGGTGGCGCAGTTGGTTAGCACTGTTGCCTCGCAGCAAGAAGGTTGCCGGTTCGCGTTCCGGTGGGGGCACCGGAATCTTTCTGCGTGGAGTTTGCATGTTCTCCCCGAGCAGCGTGGGTTCTCTCCGGGTTCTCCGGCTTCCTCCCACACAGTCCAAAAACATGTTGAGGTGATTGTCAATTGTCCGTAGGTGTGAATGTGAGTGTGCTTGGTTGTCTGTCTCTAAGTGTGGCCCTGCGATGGACTGGCGACCTGTCCAGGGTGTCCCCTGCCTTCGCTCCAAGTCGGCTGGGTTAGGCTCCGCCTCCCCGCGACCCTGGTGAGGATTAAGCAGTGTATAGATAATGGATGGATGTATTTGAAGCCACCTGGGTCAAAGTTGCACTAATACACAATAATGTTAACATAAAAATAGTATATTAATATTGCACACATTCATTTCAATTCAATTTTAGTTACATGGCGCAAATTCACAACAGGCTGCATGGTGGTTCAGTGGTTAGTACCATTGCCTCACAGCTGGAAGATCCTTGGTTCACATCCTGGTTAGGAAACCTGTTGCCTCATTTATCATCAGTACGTAGAAAAGGTTCTAAATTTTGTCCTACAAATGAAATGTAGAGTGTGCGTAAGTACAAAAGAAATCCGTATTTATCAAACATGCGTACGTGGGTCGTACACGCATCAGTAATTCGTCAGTGTTGGTTAATCCCACTTGTTCTCAACCACAGTGTTCGTGCACTTTCGGGATGATTTGCCTTTAGAAACGCCTCCAAATAAACCATATAGGGCAACAACACGCCTCTTTATAAAGCAAGTGAAGATTTCTTTTTTCCTCACCTGTTGTCATCATTGTGACAAAAAGGCGACAAAGAGGAACTTTTCGGAAATCGAGATCAAGGTACTTGTCAGCGAGAGATAGGGTGGAGATAACAGGATAGCAGATGGAGAGCAGCAATAAAACAGAACAATAAAAATATGACGTATTAGTGTTCTGTGAATGCTTAGTTGGATTCAGGTCAGGTGACTGACTTGGCCATTGCAGAACATTCCACTTCTTAGCCTTAAAAACCTCTTCGGTTGTTTTCCCAACATGCTTCATGTCATCATCCATCTGCACCGTGAAGCACCGTCCAATGAGTTCTGAAGCCTTGGCTTAATATGGGCAGAAAATATTGCCCAAAACACTTCAGGATTCATTCTGCTGCTTTTGTCAGCAGTCACATCATCAACAGATATAAGAGAACCAGCTCCATTGGCAGTCATACATACTCATCACACTACCCCACCATGCTTCACTGAGGAGGTGCTACGCTTTGGACCTGGAGCAGCTCTTTCCCTTCGCCATCCTTCTCTTCCCATCATTCTGGTATAAGTTGGTCTTTGTCCCATAACTGCACAGGCTCTTTTAGATGTTTTTTCTAATCTGGCCTTCCTGGTTTAGTGGCTCATCAGATGTTTCCACCTTGTGATAAACCCTCTGTATTTACTCTGGTCAAGTCTTCTCTTAACTGTGTACTCTAACACAGATACGCCTACATCCTGGAGAGTGTTCTTGATCTGGTCAACTGTTATGAAGGGATTTTCTTGAACAGAGAAAGGATTCCTCTGTCGTCCATCGCACCTGTTTTCCTTGGTCTTCTGGGTCTTTTGGCATTGCTGAGCTCACCAGTGCATTCTTTCGTTTTTAAGAATGTACCAAACAGCTGATTTGGCCACACCTAGTGTCTTTGCTGTCTCTCTGGTGGGTTTGTTTTGATGTTTCAGCCTAATGAAGGCTTGCTCCACTGATAGTGACGGCTCTTTGGACTTCATATTGAGAGTTGATCTAACCAGATTCCAAATACAACACTTGTAATGAACTCTAGACTTTTTATCTCCTTCTTGTAAAAGAAAAGATAAGGGAACAACACACACCTGGCCATGGAACAGCTGAGCAGCCAACTGTCCAACTAC
Organism: Stegastes partitus; assembly: GCF_000690725.1. Classification (NCBI taxonomy): domain Eukaryota; kingdom Metazoa; phylum Chordata; class Actinopteri; family Pomacentridae; genus Stegastes; species Stegastes partitus. The sequence goes on along the minus strand of NW_007577944.1, from coordinate 509,385 downwards.
TTTTAATCCTATAAAAAGGTGGAGGGCACATATGAAGTGTGTTGTGATTCCTACACTGTCCACCTGATTTGGATGTAAATACCCTCAAATTAAAGCTAATACTTGCAATTAAAGCGCATCTTGATTGTTTCTTTTTAAATCCATTGTGGTGGCATACAGAGTTGAAAGGCTGGCCTGTCTGCAGGTTGTACATTTCAGGTAGTAGTTGGGATGCCTGGTTGAGGGAAGGGGATGAGATTATTCCCTTTGAAAAGTTGCCTTCACTTTCCGAAGGGGCTGAAGCCTTGGCATGGCCCCTCTGAAGTGCTGAGCCTCTCTGTGAGGTGGCTCTGCCTCAGCTGGCTTCTGTTGTCGGCACGACTCCAGCCAGAAGTCACAGTGGTTACTGCCAGTATGGTGTTAATTACAAAATGAGCTTCTCATTTAGATGACAATGAGCCTCTCATTTTGTAGTCTATGTTTTTGCTTTAATGCTAAAAGGCTCCCCCATTTCTGTTTAAATCTTGGAAGTCTGTTCTCCGGTTGTCACTTAAAAGAACCCACATATTAGTTACTGTCTGCAGCACTCCTTGCTAACTACCCTGGGTCTCAGGCAAAGTGGTATGTGTGGTAGGACATCTACTTCCTGATCTGTGCACCAGGTTCCGTATCTGATGGGTCCGACACCCTATTTAGCGTTAGACTCTGGGATCTAACGCTAAGGATTTGTTTTTGGTTATTTTAAGACTATTTTCTAATTACATGCTTGAACAAGGGTTGCAAGGTGGATCGGTGGTTAGCACTGTTGTCTCGCAGCTAGAATGTCACCAGTCCACGTCCCAGTGAGGACACCCGGGATCTTTCTGTGTGGAGTCTCCATGTTCTCCCCGTGCAGTGTGGGTTCTCTCCAGGTTCTCCGGCTTCCTCCCACAGTCCAAAAACATGTTGAGGTTAATTGGTGATTGTAAATTGTCCGTAGGTGTGAATGTGAGTGTGTTTGGTTGTCTCTCTCTAAGTGTAGCCCTGTGATAGACTGGTTACCTGTCCAGGGTGTCCCCTGCCTTCACCCTGAGTCAGCTGGGATAGGCTCCAGCCCCTCGCGACCCTAGTGAGGATTAAGGTGTAGACCTGGACACCAGGTCACCGGCCTATCACAGGGCTACACTTAGAGAGAGACAACCAAGCACATTCACATTCACACCTACGGATAATTTACAATCACCAATTAACCTCAACATGTTTTTGGACTGTGTGGGAGGAAGCCGGAGAACCCGGAGAGAACCCACGCTGCACGGGGAGAACATGCAAACTCCACGCAGAAAGATCCCAGTGCCCCCACCGGGACGCAAACCGGCGACCTTCTTGCTGCGAGACAACAGTGCTAGCCAACTGCGCCACCTTGCAGCCCTCTCCTAAAATCCACTTGCAGAAATATGTGACACAGAAGGAGGATAATTCACTATATACAGAGTTTAACAAATTTATGAGACCAGCTGTGTAGTTTGTTAAGCTCTACATAGATAGACAGATAGATAGATAGATAGATAGATAGATAGATAGATAGATAGATAGATAGATAGATAGATAGATAGATAGATTACCAACATTATTTCTATTCTGGTGGAGCTGAGTCAGGTTTGTTGGTCTCCTTGCTCCACACACCTTTTCAGCTCTGCCCAAGAAACACTTCCTTTAAGCAACAAGACAGTTAAACATATAGTATACACACTAGTATGGCGTTTCTTCACAGGTCTACAGGTCCATAGGCAGCTAAAACACTATAAAAAATGTGCTGAAAAATTAATCTCCATGAATACAAAGTTCTAGCATGCATGGAAACATTTGCACCTGCTTGCTTTCATAATATTGCCATCCATATTATCTCATTTAGCTTCACCACCTGACAACAGTGCTGGTGAAAATCAAGGAAAGTGACCTGACCGTCAACACAGGGAAATGGGCCGTCCATGCCAAGGCCAAACACTCAGAGAGTGTCATTTTGCCAGTGCTGAACATTGTAGAGGCAACCTAAGCCAGGAAGAGGCCAACCATGCAGGTGAAGTAATTTCTAAGTCTGATACAAACACTTTCATCTGGTACTTCTCTGCCAGGGCATTGCTGGTATCCAATCTCACCTGCAATACATCAAGTTTGTGTCGGAGGTGGAGCAGGAAATGATTTTTCAGTATCTATGAGAAGCTCTGTTCCAGCAACCTGTGCTGAAAATCCCAACCTTCAACTAAAACTTACCCTTTGGAATCCAGTAAAATGCTTCCTGTTGGGAAAGAGATAAAGTCCTGTTCTGCATTTGAATCCTAAGAGTGCATTCACAATATGACCAAGCAGGGGCTGCACAAGCTACCTCACTGATTTCGATGAAACTTGGCCAGTTTGAAGGGTCCACCCAAAACTTCAGTCTAAGTTTAAGGACACTTGGTCAAACCCTGGGGGAGTCGGTCGCCCCCTCGTTTTTTTTTTTTTTTTTTACAAAAATGACCAAAAATCACCTACAAAAAATGGTCAAAAGTAGAAAGCTCTGCTGCCATAAGAATTCAACCAAATCTTTTCTGTGCATGTTATCCTACTCAAAGACAATCTATTCTCCACATTTCGTTCTCCTACGACGAGTTCCATCACAAAAGTCATATAAGCCAAGACCACCCCTCTCACCCAATAGAGAAAACTTTTAAAATACCCAAAGTTTAGCCCAAAATATCTCCAATGCCAAAGCATACTTCAAAAAACTCAGCATACCGTCTAAAAGGTGGAACTTCATACTAACATTATCTGCAAAACAGTCTTTGGCCACTCACTGAATTATTTTACAGGAGGACTGCAAGCCCGTCTCCCACTTCAGGTTAGCCGTTTCAATGTTTTTCATTATAACGCGCTGATTCTGTAATTATGGCAGCAACAGACAGAAAATGCCACTGAATGGTTTCACACCATAAACTTTAATGAAATAGAACCATTTAGAAAGCTTTTGTTTGTCCTTAGTCATGAAAATAAGAATTGGCAGCTTGATAATGACCTCTATTACTGTATAAGTGAACTAGGTGACAGGTCTCTTCGCTGAGTCAAACCAGGAGTCATAGAACACTGTCAACATGCTCACTTTGTCTGTATATGAACGTTAGAATGACTGTACAACAAAATTAGCTTTTGTTCGTCCAAAAAAGGAATAATGCATTTGCTTGAAACTTGAAGTAGTTTTGGGTGGACCCTTTCAAACTGGCCAAGTTTCAGCGAAATCGGTGAGATGGCTTGTGCGGCCCCTGCCTGGTCCTATCGTGGATGTACTCTTAAGTCTACCAACCTTCAGAATGGAGAAGGGTTAGTGAAACCTCACAAATAAAGTTTATCTACCAAAGTAACTCCAGTTCCATTCAGAATTCTTAGAACCTTTCAACTATTCAGCAACCCACCTGCATCATTACCAGTTCTGAGCAGAACCACTGTAATCAAGAATGTGGCATCAACGGAGGGCACTGCTTGTTCCAACCTGTAAAATATGACATATCTACTAATGTCATTATAGTTTCACTTCTGGTCAAGGAAAACGTGCTATTTTTGGATTCCACCTAGAAGTCAACGTTTCAGGTTCTGAATCAATTATTTTTGGTCAAAATGCTCAGAACAGTTTAAAATGAGGTGTAAGAACTGAAAAATAACTACTTTCATGTTAGTGGGAAAGGACGAGAGTCAGATTGTGCACCACCTTCACTGCTAGAATCTGCTGAGTTTTATTGTTTATTGTTTAAGTTTATTGTTTTTATCCACTAACCTTCTACTGTTGAAAGTGAATGCAAATGTATTTCAACTGAATTTAAACTTGAACCCACACTTCCTCTGTGTTCTTTTTATCTTCAGGCCTATTTCTTAAACTGGGTGTTGGACAGTGGCTGGACTTTTGCTCTCTAATAAATCAGCAATGATCACATTAAAACACACAACAGTGGTGTAACCAAACATTGTTATTTTATTATCTTAAAAAGTAACACAATCCCCATTGGGTATCACATACACTACAACAACGGTAACACCAGTACGACACATCAAAGGGACTTTCAGATAGTATAGACATTTTTAAAAATCCCTCTTTTTGTTGTTTAAATTATTTGACTAGGCATGACAGATAAACATCATTTACAGGTATGACATACTGTCACTGTTAGAAACAATGTTATTGTTGAACCTCCATTTTTATAAACCACCGCCAATGTTAAGGGAAGACATTTCATGGACTGTCAGTGTAGAAAAGGGATGTACTGTTACAGGACAGTAGCTGGAGTTGACAACGGGGTCGATGTAGAACCACTGGGCCAGACAGCATGGAGGCCTGGGGTTGGGGGCAGTGCAAACATTGAACATGACTTCCAACAGACAGGGGACTACAGCCCTACTTTACTGGTGGAACAGAGACAAAAACCTCACTTTAGCTGTGACACAGGAGCCAAAACCCCTTAACTGTGGTACAAGAGAAAACCAGAGAATAATCTCCACTCTAGAGACTTGAATTTAAGCCCAGGATCAGTGGTACAATGGAAACTACAACTATTGTATTTGTGGGGACTAGACACCCGCTCAATGGTCAAGGTGGAAAAGAGACACGACTTATAGAAACAGAATCTGAACTTATCCCTGTACGCATGTCTTTCTGCAGTCAGAAAATAGGGGATATGGCCTAAATACATACGTACAAATGGCACAACAGACCCCTCTGTAGAGCTGTAACTAGGACTAGAACCCTGTGGTAATGATGAAGTGCTTCCTACTGTTGGGATGGACCAGAGACAAGGATCTTACTATAGATACAGAAAGGATGGAAAATTGACAGAATGGGGACTAAAACCCTTTAAACCCTGTTGGCATGGTAGACTACAGGCTACAATAACAGAATACTCAGAGAACAGAGAATTAAATTTTATTCATCAGTTGGTCTGCCAAGGGGATCTAGGTCCGAACAACTGTGGAGACTAAAACCTAAAACAGCAGGAGGACAGAAACATGTTGTATTGTTTGACATTTCCTGTAATTTTCCAAACCAACAATCTTAACAAGTGGCACGATAGCAGCTGGACAAGTGAGTGGAGACGAGAGCTGAACTTCTGTTTTGTGTGCCACAATGAATGTCTTTGGTCCTGTTGGCACCTGGCACTGTCACGCATCATGGATGAGCCAATCACAAGTGAGCAGCCCTAAGTGCATCAGTTTACATACTGACATAACACATAGATAATTTTCATTTGAAAAGACCAAAATTGTTGTTTTTAAATGGCAGGAAGCAGCAACGCATTAAGCAAGCCTCGTTGGCTGTAAATTAAAAGATGATGAAGAAATCACATCACTATAGGTCTGTTCTTTGGCATGTTTCAGGCAAACCAAAACACCCAAGATGTTCTCTGTGGGCTGTTGGTATTACTTGTCACACTTTAATATGATGCTGCTGGTGTGCAGGTGATTATCCCACCTAAGTACAGGAGATCCATTGAGTGGGCCCTCGGTGTGGTCGAGGACACATTCAGCTAAACGTTGCTACAGGGATGTGGTCATATGCAGCCCAGACTCCCTCTGGATGAGGTCTACACAATCACACCGCATCTCTATTTAGAGCGCCTTACTTGTGATCACCCAAGATGCATATTAATGCTAGCTGTGAACAGGGCATTGAGGAGAGTTACTGAAAATGTGTATTGCCATTAGGTAGGTGGGCAGGTGCATGAAACCACAACGTTCTCATGAACCATTGGAAAGAAATCTGGTTTGTGATGAAACAGAAACAGAAGGTTTTCCAGCATCCTGATATGTAGTGTGTTAGTGTGTGCCCTCTAAATGTGTCTCAACAATAGAGTGAAGTTAATGGTTTTCCTTTAGGTCCCTTTAAGTTTGAGATCAAAACACGACAATGAGACAAGTAGACGATGGCTTTAGCTTCTAGTCCACATTTTCTACATGCAAAGAGCATATATAAGCCGTGAGAAAGTAGCAGATTGAAACCTTGCAGAACTGTTAAAATACTTTTGAGGGCACTGGTTGTGTGTGTGTGTGTGTGTGTGTGTGTGAGAGAGAGAGACATTCACAGGCAAGAGGCTGATGACCACCAGACAGTACAAAGGATGGGCTGTGTTTTTGCTGCTGTGGAGGTAGTTGGTAACAGTAGAGCGGACAACAACACAGGGATCAGGCCCAAGAGCAGAGCAAACCCTTGACCTACAGGGCTGCAGGTTGACCCAGAGAGTCGCCTCAGGTGTCACTTTTATGAGACAAACACAATTCAAATGCAGGTTTAATTTCACATTTCACCGTGCCATAGTTATTAGTTTCTCTGTCCGTCCACCTGTTCAGTCACTGTGTAAACCAACAACACACATCTAAGCAGCCGCTATACTCCAAACATATCATCACTGCTGTTATTATGATATTATCGTGGCCTTTACTGACCATGATACAGCGTAGCACCAGGATTATGTACCTCAGGGTTTCAATTCAAACCGCTTGAAGAAAAACTCAAGTACCATGAAATTCACACAAATGGAAAAGTAAAGTTGTGTCCCCGCTCGTTGTGTGTCACTGGTCTGGAGTTTTGTTTCTGTAGATCTCATACTCAGTAACAGCTCCAATGTAAGAAGATACTCCCTTTTTCTCACACCAAGATGTACACATTTTATTTCAAATGCACTTTCCATCTATTGAAAATAAGTTTTGCTGGTTGAAATGTCTCACCTCCTTAAATAATTTTGAACAGCTCATCTTTAAAACTCATCAGGGATGTGGTTGTGACCCCTCATGTCCACTGGATGAAGCTGTGTCTCATCTTCTGTTCAGTCTGACTTTCAGAAATGTAATGTTGTCTGATTTGGGTGTTTACTGAAATGCAGGTGCTTTATTTCTGAAGTTGAGTTGTCTGGCTGACGTTTTGTGTAGGTTTGCCTTCCTCTCTGTCCACCTACTTTCTTTGGATATAAGAAACAAAAAGTTGAATCACAACAGCAGTAGCATCTCCACCACACTGCTTTTAATCTTTGATATCCATAAAAATCTCTGATGTTGTTTGGAAGCAGTGTGGTAGAGTTTGATAGTGGGACTGACACAGTGGAAACATCATCTTGTAAAATGAGCCAGCTCAGCAGTCAGTATGAAGCATCTGCATCCTTCAAGGACAGAAGAAAGTAGGTTGTAAGAGCTGTGATGTCAAATCAATAACTTCTATATGAACAGCACTGTGACAGAACTTTAAACTAATAAGACAACCTGGTTCTGCTATATGTATGTAAAGACACTTGGCAACGAAACTCAACACATAATCAAATATTGATTTAAAGTTGATGTATTTATGTATATACTGTATATATAAATGGATTTATCCAGTCACCCTTCTAATTACTTTATTATAGCATATATATACATATATATACACACACACACACACACATATATATATATATATGTGTGTGTGTGTGTGTGTGTATATATATATATTTGAAATGGTCTTCTCTTTGGGTTTTCTATTCCTCTAACAAAACACCAGCCTGTTATGATGGTGGACTGCAGAAATGTGTCGAGTGAACACTGGCTGGACAGCAGAAAGCTGCTTCACATCCAGATGTGATAAACCACGATGCAGCTGCAACCAGTGGACATCAGGGGTCACATAAAAAGAGAAAAAAAGCAGAAGAATTTATGTCTCTGAAACAAATCTAAATGGTCTGTAATCAGAAGTGGCATCCCTGGAGGCTGCTGCATATACCCGCTGTTGGAGGGGCTGAAAACTGGCAAAGCTTCAGGTGAGCATCGTAACATCCAACAGATACAAAAACAGCTCACATTCATCCAAAGAGGGTCTCGTTTTAAAAACAGTCTAGGTCACAGGTTGCACCTTTGACTGTCTAACTATGTCACAAGAGCTGTTACACTTTGTAGTGATGGTCAAGGTGTTCGTCGTCATGTCCTGCGGCACTGCACCTTAAAACCCCGCAAACACAAGGGTCTGTTTGGTTTTTAATTTCCACTTGAAAAAACATTCTGAAAATGATGCAGTAACAGACACTAAACTGTAAGCCCAAATAAAAGAGTCTTGGGCTGTCCAGATGAATTTAGAAATCCAACATCCTCGTCACGAGACCGAGTGAGACTCACTTTACCTAATCAGAACTGAAAGTATTAGCTTCACAATAACGGGTCAGCGAACTCTGTTGTTATTAAACCTGCTCTAAAAACTCTCAATTGCAACTCTAGCAAATTTCACATAACGCAAATTAAGCAAACCAATTGGTTTTAGTGGTAGTATGCAGCAGATGGAGTGTGCCAGACTCGGTAACCTTCAGAACATGGAGACGGTTGCGTACAGGGACTTCCAGAGTAGACGGGGTTAAAGGGTGTCTGCCAGTGGCCAATGTTAGACAAGAACTACCAGAGAAGAGTCGTGAGAATCAGTGAGAGTGTGAGTACCATCAGTAACAGTAATGTCAGCAGAACTGCAGCTCTTCAGTGGACAATACCAGCTGACACCACGAGTCGGAGAAGCACTGATCTGGAGCAGTCGGAATGGTAGTGGACAGAACATAACCTGAGATTACAGATTATACAGCAAACAAAACCCCTAGAAACACACACACACACACACACACACACACACACACACACACACACCAATCAGTTCCTAAAAAAATGAAACAATACAACTAAAACTACAAGCTGTAGGATGACATGGTCAGGGGCTGCCCAGTGGCCTGGTCTGTGTGTGTGTGTGTGTGTGTGT
>NW_007577944.1:488914-497798 GCF_000690725.1 Stegastes partitus | reverse complement strand
ATAGTTGTAGGTGAAACGTAGCCACAATGGGACTCTGTTGAAATATTGTAGGGGGCGCCGTTGAGCCGTGTTGCATTTTACAGCTTGGCCGAAGCCTGACTTTTTTGTTCGTCCTGACCAGCTCTATATGCCTATGAAATTGCGTAGTTCTAGGTCAAACGTGCTTCCGACAGGACTCTGGCGAAATTTTCAAGGTGGCGCTGTGGAGCCATTTTGGCAGTGACATGTCCAAGTCCATTAAAATATAAAAATTTTCGCCAGTCCTGATGTGTGTGGCGATTTTGGTGAGTTTTCGAGCATGTTTAGGCCCTCAAAAACGCGTGTCTTTGTCGCGAAGAATAATAATAATCTGAGCAGTTCCAATAGGGTCTTCGCACCCTTTTGGGTGCTCGGACCCTAATAATCACAAGGGTTTCAATAGGGTCCCTGCACCGTTAGTGCTCGGACCCTAATAATAATCACAACGATTACAATAGGGTCCTTGCACTGGTGTGCTCGGACCCTAAAAACAAGAATATTTCCTAAGATTGTGTGCACACTAGAGCTGCATTTTCCACCTCTGACTGTCGGGTATAAATCGTAAAACGTTGGTGTTTTAGTGTCGACTGATGTTCTATTTATACAAGACGGAAACAGCTCCATGGTGACACCACCCATTGGTGGTTGGACTACCATTGTGAAGGCTCAAGTCTGGCATCAAGCCATCTCCCTCTTGGTCTGGACGAAATGGTTCAGCCATGGATGTGACTGGCCAACCGGAGTGTACAACATGTAAATCACAAGGTGCTCCCAACCTACATCTACTTCCCTCTAAACAGAAACATTTACAAGCTGAACATCTGCCGGATTCGGAAAGTCTTAAAACTAGCAATTTATTAAGAAAAAGGTTATTAGAAAAAAGACTTCTACACAATCTGGCTTCTTTTTGTTGCACCTCGCTGGCCATTGAAGACTGGTTGATTGTGTATGACAGTCAAAACATACAAGTCAGCCTGTCAATGTAAGGGGGCTGTGTGCTGTGACCTTAAGGCCACGTTTAGTCTGTGATTGCTCATTTTAACTCCCCATATAGCTCATCATTAATCTGTATGAATGTTTTTTTTTTGGTCAGATTATATCATCTCCTCTCCTCTTTATATATATGTGTATGTATGTATATGTTTATATAGTTGTATATCACCATTACATATGACTAACTCTGTGACTCCCCTGAGGTTCTCCTGCGCCTGTTCTCTCGGTGGATGTCTCTGGATCTGGAGCTCCTGAACTACAGCCGCTGCCTCACCTTCTGCATTCTGCTGCCCCCACCATGATGCCCCCTGTTACCTCCACCAACTACGAAATGGAATATTTCATTGTTCCATTTGAAATGGAGGAACAATAGGACAATAACTTCTAATAACTTATTTAACTGTACACTAAATTGTATAATTCATCCCACATGCACCCAACCGGTGAAGTCAGATGGCCGTCCGTCCCTGAGCCTGGTTCTGTCGGAGGGTTTTTTCCCCCCGCGGGGGTTTTTGGTTCCTTCCCACTGTTGCAGACTGCTTGCGGACTGCTGAAGCTTATAGGGAATCCAAATGTTTTGGATTGTTGGGTGTTTCTGCCTTTGTTAAGCGCTATGAGATGACTTGTTGTTGTAAATATGGGCCAAACAAATAAAATTGAATTGAATTGAATCATAATCATCAAATGTGCATGTGGTTCGCCAAACTGCCACATGCCTCACTACATGTTTGTGTGCAGTTTTCCTGTTCTTCTTCCTCATCTCTATGAAAACCACCTGGACATGTGGCTGCAGTCCTGTTCATCTCAGTGTGTATGCAACTTCAGTGGCTGGTATTATGTTGGCACTGCATTTGTTGTTAGCCAGGAACCTTTTTCGTCCCCTTATAAAAGAATTCCAAGATAACAAATAGGTGCCAAGTTTCATCTTTTTCTTTTACCTTTGTTTGAAATCCTAACTCAATACTTCCTGATTATCCCGGAGCTCTAAAACAGAATTATTGTCCTTTTTTCATGTTTTGGCTTTGACTGACTCAGCCTCTGTTCCCAGTTCTCCTGCCTTGCCTGACCTCCCTACTTGGCCTCCTATCTCCTTGGGTTCTCCTGTACCTGGCTCTCCTCGCTGCCCTGCTCAGCTTGGCTTCTATTCGACAGCCCAAACCCTCACTCCAGGTTTCTGCTGCCTCTGAATACATGTTCTGGCTGCATTCCAAATCAACCACTTCTTCTTGTTACTTAAATGACGGTTACCCTTATAAAGCATGTACTGCTCTGATGCAGTATGCTTACATTGAGACATACTACTTAGTCATAATTATGCACCTTAAACTTTGTCATCTGTTGGTGCCTTTCAGAGAATAAAGCTTGTCTGTAATCATGTGAGACACCATGATGTATCTGACATAACTGCACAGAGGATTGTGGGTCAAAATGGCCTGAAACATATGTTGGCTTGCATACTGCAAAGTTTGACTGGATGCAGAAGGACATCAGGGCGTTTTTGACATACTATGCATTCTTACATACTAAATCTTATAGGTTACAGTAGTGTGAATGTGTGGAACAGCCTCTCTGTTGAGCTGTTCCTCCTACCTCGGTGCCTGCACTGGGCTCACCTTCTTTCCCGTGACAGTTTAATGCGTGCAGCCATTTTGTTTGGCTTAAACAGTGCAAGAAGAGAAGTCCACGGTCCTTGTTGGAGTTAACACATTTGCGTACTGACAGCTGCACAGCATTTGACTAGCTTTCAATATCGTATGCTATAACTGACACACAACAACTTGTGCACCGGCAATATGTTCTGAGTGAAGTTTGTGCTGCAGAATTTCTAGTCTGGGAGCTTGATTGTGTAGACACAAACTGTCATAATGAAAGAGTGTCTGGTATTGAATTGTAGGCATTAATACACATAGTGTCTGTTACAGCCCTGAGGGACAAACATGTCGACTCAGTGACATCCACCCTAACAACAGCTGTCGATATCAGGACGACCTGACTTCATTTCTCTTTTACTTTTGTTAAATGATGAGACAGGTTTAGCTGTATTATGTTAGCTGGTTTAACTACTGCCAAAAAATTAGCTGCCATATGCTGCAGTAGGATTGATCACTCATACAAGTTTAAACACACAAAACACAATAAAAACAGATTTTCATTAGATGAAATGTATTGTAGGGACGTTACTGATAATTTGTTTACTGATTAATGGCTCTTAATCAGGCAAAAAATAATAAGTAATTTGTCAGAGGGTGAGTGACATGGAGTTTAACTGTCGGTTAAGCCTCTGGTGCAGCCTCTTCCTGTTTAATAAGATGGATTTACAGCCGCTCGCTGACCATGAAGCACAAAGCAAGTTTGACTGCTAACTGGACCAGTTGGTATATAAACTGGTATATGGTGGACACCCAGACTGGGAGCTGAGAGCAGCTACAGCTGTTAATGCTGTTCATGCTCAGGAGCAGCAACAACATACTTCTAGCAACAGCAACAGAACTAAAATGATGAAGTACATTGGCATCACTCTGCCCTGAGTACACAAACATTTTAGAGGTGGCAGTCTTGCAACAGTACTTTTAGACATCTGTACCAGCTGCTTCCAGCAGCTGGACTAGTGTTAATTATAGTGAACAAGTCGCTCCATGTAGATCAGATATGAGGAGAGAGATGGTGTACTTCTTCCTTTTAATTTATTATTGATCGTTAACATGGCCGACTGCCGGTCAAGGAAAATGCTAAAGCTTTGCATTCCTGATACACTGCATTTGATAAATGCAAAGCCACAGTGACTGAAATAGAGCCCTTACTATTCACTGTTTCTCAAATACTGAATGAAAAAGTGATTTTGGACTTTGGTTATTTTGAGATGTAGTTATTCACAATCACTGCAGAACAGTGTGAGTACGTATGCAGAGCGCATACTGTATTCCTCACCGTGGTGAGTTGAATCCACTGTCGACAGTGACAGAGCTGGAGTCCATGCTGTCCAGTCTAGCAGAGTGTGCCGATTGCTGGTTCTGACTGGGCTCGGAAAGGTTCTCTTTAGCACCAGGGAAGGTGAGGGTTCTTTCAAACCTCCTCTGCAGATCCCTTTCCTTCTCCCTCTCCAACAGCCACTGCATGGTCCCTGCTCCACCTCCTCCCATCCCAGAAACACTGCCTCCAGGCTTCTCGTCCTCTCCTCTGTTTTTACCTCCCCCCTCCTCCAGTTCGTCATCATCCGAGACATTGTAGTAGTCAAAGGAGGCTTCTGCAGCGCTGGATGTGGATTCAACTCCCTGTGGGGGAGCAGATGATGTTGCCACTAGGGGCTTGGGAGCATCAAAGGCCTCCTGGCAATCCAGAGCGTCACAGGATGAAGACAAAGTAGAGGAGGCAAGGGCTGTGGGTTTCCTCAAAGAACTATAGCCGGGCAAAGGAAGGCTAGGAGGAGGTTTAAACAGTGTATCTTTACTAAAGATCTCCTTCCGTTTCTCCTGACCAGAGGAGGCACTGTGGGGAGGTCGTCCATTAGAAAGGGGGGGCTCAGGGACAGAAAGAGGTATTGGAGGCAGGCTACCACCCTTAGGTCCCACCTTTGGCAAGTCCTCCTTACTTTCTGGTGGATGGGATGTTTGTCTATCTATTTGCCTGTCAGTCGTTTGCCTGTCAGTGCTGCCTGGTTTTAATCCATCGTGGCTGTTTTTGCCTAGAGTTCCCAACGGGTTTGCTCCTGTGAGAATTGCCTCAGAGGAACCAGAGCACTGAAAGTAATCATCAGGAGGGATTGAGGCAGCCAGTGGTTTGGGTGAGTACACTGGTAGGCTGTCCCTGCTCTTACTGTTCTCTAAGTTCCTGCCACCGTCCAACCCAAGAGCATCCCCAGGCACCTTAGTGGAGGGGGGGGTGGCACGAGAGTAGTGAGAGGAGCTCTGATTAGCTCGCAGGGTGCCGTCGTCAGTATAGTAACGGCTTCGGTCATCATAGTAATCAGGTGGTCCAATCAGTCCAGCTCCAAGCGGTCCTTTAGAGTTGTCCATAGATCTGGAACGTTCCTTGGCCTTGTCGCTGCGTTCGTTCCGAGATTTCCTCTCCTGGGTGTGGGAGTGTGAGCGGTGGACTTTTGAGTGGTGGGCTGATGGGCCATGGCTCGGCTCGGGGAAAGGCATTTCTGTGCGACGCTTGGCAAGCTCTCCGGATACATCCCATTCTGGTGTGACGGGCAGGTGGGAGGAATCAAGGATGTTGGGGTTGCTGTGTGCCAGGTGAAGGCGGGCCCGTTGCCGCTCCATCGCCAGGGCTTGCTCTCTCGGTGACCGAGCCAGTGAGGACGAGTAGCCTCTGTAGTCTCTTTCAGCCAGCTCTAGGTGGGAACTGTCACTCGGCTCACCTCGGGATGCCCTGGTCTTGCTATGTGAGCGGCTGAGTTTGGTCTGAGATTGCTTTCTATGCCTACCTCCACTTCTTCTACTCCTGGAGCTCTGATTGGCTGATGAGGCTTTGCTCCTCTGAGCACGTTCTTCTTCAAGACGCTTCATGACCGCTGTGTGCCGCGCGAGGTTCTCCACAGTAAGGTCAGGGTTGATTCTGCGGATGATCTCCATCTCTACGTGACGTGGCAGCTGGCTGGGCACCTCCTCGTCACGGAGCGGCCATTCCTCTGGGGGGAACTGTGCAGAGAAGGTGGCAAGCTGCTTGGCCTTGTCCTTCTTAAAACTGAGACGAAACAACTTTAATCCAAACTTTCGACTTCCTGCACCACTTCCTCCTCCTTGTTTCTCTATGTCTCCAGTTCCTCCGGCCCCCCCGACCCCACCTCCTCGGTGCTTGGTTAGCGTGTCCGTCTTGAATGGGAACCCAAGGGTGCTGCGGCTCTTTTCGGTGTTGCCTCCTGCCTGCTGAGGAGGTGTTTGTGGGGAGTGTGGTGACGAGTACACCTCCCGGTGGTCTTTCGGTGATCTGCGCTGCAGGGTGGTATGGTGGCTGGGGGGGTCTTCTCCACGGTAACTGCTGTTGTAAAAAGAATCCCCGACTCCTCCACTGTGGTTCTGGCTGGACTTTGGGTGTGCTCGATCACGCACCGCTCCAGAGGTAGATGGGGTAATGGTGCCAGAGAGAGGGGAGGTGCACTGTGTCTGCTGATGCTGCTGTTGGTTTTGATGTTGGTGTCGCTCAGCAGATCGCTCATCTAAGTGGTACCACTTAGAACTAGTTCGGATTAGACTTGGAGTGATGAAATAGGTCTGAGGGGTTACGATAAAATATCCATCGGGCGTTGGGTAGATCTTCCGCTCACGGACCAGCATGCTCAGCGTGTGGTGCAGAACCTCCTCTGTTGGCGTGGGAACACCTGAGCAGAACCAGAGACAAGAAGCAGTTAGAGCAGTGATGTTTCAAACAGGCCTTGTTATATATGTTTTCATCATTTCATTATTACATTTGCAGTTATTTTGTGGTTTTTCACCGTATTTTGTAGAACAAATAAATATATAGAAACATTACGCGATACAGAAAGATTGTAATGCTTCCAAACAGAGCAACATACAGCTTAGAAGTATTTCAAACTCAGTTGTGGTGCTTCCAACTACTATAGATGACTTTCAAATATGTAGATTTGTATGATTCAACCACCCTTGGAAATTTTCCCTTTTTATTGCTTTTCAGCATCAATTTAAAATGACAACAATTTCAAAACAAAAACAAGAAGAAAACAATTTCATGTCAAAACTAAAACAGAATCATACAAAGCAATGCGGCTTAATTAAAAATGGAATATGTTAAAAGGTGACTGCATAAGTCTTCACCCCTTTCTAAGTGACTCTACAGGTGCAGTCAGTTGGTGCTGGACGTCACACAATCAGTAACATGTAGATCATGTGAGTGCAATCAGTGTGTCTTATGTCACTACAGTATGAAGCATGTCTATGTGGAAGGTGAATGAGTAGTCCTAGTTGTAACTACAACATGAACACTCCAAACAACTCTGAAAAAGCTTACTGACAATCTCCAGTCAGGGGATGGATACAAGAAAAGACATTTCAAGACATGTCACTAAATATCTCCTGTAGTTAAATCCATCTCCCTTAAATCATCAAAAATATTTCAGCCAAGTAAAAAGTTGATCTAATAATCATGTAATTACTAAAAGCTCTTGGCCTTTATCAGGAAAATGGATGCATTACAAAGTACATAACTTTGAGTTTACCAACCGGTTCTGGTCTGAGAAGCCACTACACTTCAATCCTTTGTGCATTTTTTCCCCATTCTTATTTAATGTGTTGTGGATGAGAAGTCTGAGGTACCGAAGTCAGATTCTCTAAATGCTGGGGAAAGGTTCTACAATGCTTCCTTTTTTTTTTTTTCAAAAAAACCTCCGTTAGCATAGCATACGGTGGATAATCCATGATGAAAGTTCCTTGTGGCCTTTCAGCTGTTCACAGAAACAAACGTAAAACATGACCAATCATGTAAGTTACTATGGCATTTTCCATCCCATGCTAAAATATATAACTTATATAACATCACATATTATATTTTCAACTTTAAACAGTATGTCTGTGTAGGTTGTCAGTCAGCCATTCATTATCTCTCTCTTAATCCTCACTAGGGTCGTGGGGGGCTGGAGTCTATCCCAGCTGACTCAGGGTGAAGGCAGGTTCACCTGGACAGGTAACCAGTCTATCACAGGGNGAGAGAGAGAGAGAGAGAGAGAGAGAGAGAGAGAGAGAGAGAGAGAGAGAGAGAGATTTCCTGGGGGTCTAAGTTCCTGTTTGTGTCCGTCTGTGTCTACATGTTTGTGTGAACAATTCCACAGCAGACCTGTCGCAGCTCCACTGATTCAGTCACTCTGTCAGTCTAGAGATCTAACAGTCCTTGGAAACGGGACTCTGATTTCCTGGCCCTTGTCCATTGGCTATGCGATCTGCCCAGTCCATGTTTCTGACTCTAGACGCTGGTGATTGATGCAAGGCAGGCGCTGGGCTTCTGGAGTTTCTCTGGTTGGGTGCCGGCGGGTTCCTGAATGGCACGAAAGGAGAAAGGAGGACCGTTCGCAGCGTTGATGCTGAGGTGGCCGGGGCTCAGTGCCAGGTTCTGTCGTCTGTTGCTCTCCACTATGGAAGAGGTGTTGGACGCTAAGCTTTCCCTTGTTCTGCAGAGAGACAAACACACACCGATCAGTGACACAAGCACAACATCAGAGGAGGTGCGTGAAGCTGCTGTTTCTGCTGGAGACAGTGAAGAGGAAACCAATGACAGCACTTTATACTCTGCAAGATTCAGACTCAGGCTGTCACAGCACAGGGGATTACCTGCTCACCCATACCATGATTCAAATTATGATTGCTTTAATGCAGGGGTCTCAAACTCGTGGCCGGCGGGTCAATTGAGCCCCGTGGGACGATATTTTGTGGCCCCCTACTTGACATCAAAGTTTAAGTTGAGGGTCTCAATTGCTTCCTCCCTCAAGCCAAACGTGGCTCAGCTGTGTAAGAGGAAGTGCTGCTGGGTCTCTGGTAGCAAGGAGTAGGTAAGAGAAGCCTATGTTCTGAAGAATCATTCATGTTCTGAATTGTTATTAATAAAGATTGAAAAGATTGGATCAGTTGTACTTTTTCTGTGGAATACTTGATGCGACCCAGCCTCACCCAGACTCTACCTCCAGTGGCCCCTCGGTAAGTTGAGTTTGAGACCCCTGCTTTAATGTGATTACTTTTTCAAAGCCATTAAGCTAGAAAGAGCTGCCCTCTGTCTTCCAAACAGCTGATTCCAATGTGAGCTGTTTTAACTTGGATCAGAGACTGTAGAGGACAAAGACAGACTGTGTAATAATTGGTCATATAAAAGTGAGAGTAGATTTGTTGGCTTGTCTAACTGGCTTCCCTGAAAGCAAAAACAACCA
>NW_007577944.1:486169-487730 GCF_000690725.1 Stegastes partitus | reverse complement strand
TCAAGCACACTCACATTCACACCTACGGACAATTTACAATCACCAATTAACCTCAACATGTTTCTGGACTGTGGAAGGAAGCCAGAGAACCCAGAGAGAACCCACGCTGCACGGGGAGAACGTGGAGACTCCATCCAGAAAGATCCCGGGTGTCCTCACCGGGACGCAAACCAGCGACCTTCTAGCTGCGAGGCGACAGTGCTAACCACCGATCCACCCTGCAGCCCTCATGTGTAACATTATGTCCAAACGTCAGACAAAAGATATAAACATTTCATAAAATGAATCTTTATCTTTTCTGTTAGTCTATATTCCTCCACCCTTGGTCATGAGGACACATTTTAATTGTTGACATTTATATATCCTGCATGAAGCTGATCAGGATGTGTTACAGCCCCTGCCGTAAGAGTTTGGGTTGTTGTTTGTGTGAGAGAGTGAGACCTCCTCTTGTTTTCACATCTGTTTTTTTACTTTCATTCATGAGCAGTCCAGGATCGTCATCCTTGGAACACCCGGAGGCTTGGGATTGGTTGAACCACCAGAAGAGGCGGTATTTAATCACCCTCTTCCGGCCGGCATGGGAGGGAGTCACCTTTTTGTGCCGGCAGTGCTTCGTGTCCCTGAAACATCTTCGGTCTTGTGTCAGATTGAGTGCTCAGTATTTAGACTTGTGTTAACAGTGTGTGTTGGTGCAAAGAATGACCAGCTTTCGTAGTTAGTTTTGTGATTAGTTATATTAGAATTCGGGTTTCAGAGAATTTATTTGTCTCGTATTTAAGATTAAGATAGTAAATATTTTTTATGCTAGTCAGAAGCAGTAGGGGTGGACTGCCAGTTTTGTTTGAATTCGTTTTCTCCTATTTTTTGCTTACTCTAGGGAGGGAGGTTAGCAAATGTATTTTGGTTTATTTCTGTTCTTCCAGGGTTTAGTTCAGTTGTTGGGTTAATAAGATAGTTTGTTTTGTTTGTTGTTTTGGCCTTAGTCCACCCTGTAACCAGGCTTCTATTGTTCTGTTTTTTTCTATTTTGTAAATGCTTCTTTTGTTTAAAATTGTAAATATATACATTTTGGTGGCAATAAATTGCCTACTTTACAGTGTTTTTCTCTCCACGTGTCCTTTTATGCTATGTCTCTGCACCCCTAGACCAGGGACATAACAGGATGCAAACTATCTGATACACCTTTAATGTTCACATCTTCTATGTCCTCACCATGCCAAACCCAACTCAACAGCTGAATTCTCTGAGCACCACAGTTCCTTTTCCTTATTGATTGTCCTTCACAGCTTTCCTTCACCTCGTGATGTTTTCCATCGAGGTCAAGTAGAAGTGTTTAGAAGAAGACATGGGGTGTAATTTTTATTACAGATTAACAGCAACCCTGCTGTCTCTCCTCGTTCTCCTTCTCTATTTCTATCCCCGGTATCTCCTCCTCACTCCCTCTGTCAGTCTGGAGGTATTACTACCGGTTACATCATGGCTGCCTTTCAGTGCTGCCACAATGACGCAACAGCAGACAGACTGCAAACATAGAAATATACACACACACACGCACGCACAC
>NW_007577944.1:476342-486155 GCF_000690725.1 Stegastes partitus | reverse complement strand
CACACACACACACACACACACACACACACACACACACACACACACACACCTACACCTATATACACACATACACACTGCCCATCCCTTTTCCACTCGATCTTGTTGATAAGGAGGATAAGCAGAGGGAAGGTGAAGACAGAAACAGGCTGTCGGATAACCCTAACATCTACTCATACGTCTACACTGTATCGGTACCTCAACAAGTTCTCATCTGGAAACAAGGGGCATAACTGTAAACTAATACATTCAAATGACTTTATTCATCCCCTCGGGGCAGTTTCACAGCTCACTGAGTATTTAATGCTCACTGAGTATTTAATCATATATAATTAATAAACCTATATCACTATTCACAAAAACTCGAGTGTTTGAAGCAACCAAGGAGAGAAGAGGAGAAGGTGTAAGGTGCCCTGCTGCTGCTCCATCCACACAGCACAGGTGGCTTTGGATGGTCGCCCCGTGAACCTCACTCGCTTCCTTGTCATTAGTGGCATCACTAAAAGATGATTTGATCCACAGATCCTGTTCAACACCAGTGAGTTGGCTGGCTTCAACATGACATGTCAGCATGAAAACATATCTTCACATGTCAGTCGAACAGTTTTGATGTTGTTGTACTCCCTACTATACAGTACCATAGCGATTGCGATTTGATATGCGATTATTTTTTCTAGGCTCTCTCCATGTGTATTTTTTGACAAAAACAATAAATAAATCCATATGTTGCTTAATAAACTATATCAGATTTATTTCAAAGCCAGATTACAACAATAAATAAAACAAATCTGTGGCTTTTTTCCTTAAACTTGACTAACTTTTCAAGTTTGATGAAAATGTATGTAAACATGTTGACTGCTCTTCTTAAACACTGTCTTTGCCGAACAGGACATTCTGTAAAAATAAAAAATAAACATACACATATAAATTAAAGTAAAAATATAAAGCTTACTGATCCAGTCAGAAACATCACACACACTAAACTGCATGAACAATTATATCCGCTTTAACCAATTTGCCATTTTTAGGTAAATAAAACCAGTGAACATAAAACAAACTTCAAGAATGCCCTTTGTAAACCTTAAGGAAGCAAAATTACTTTGCAAACAACAGCAGCAGGCTATATACTAAAATGCAAAATGAGTATGACAGCCAGCAGCAATGTTTTCCCAAGTGAGGCTGAGCTCGCTGCTGCCTCACTTGGATTGCGCAATCCCTTACTGCGCTGGCTGCCATGCAGTGACAGCCTATGCATGGCAGACAGCGCAGTGAGGGATTGCGCAATTCAAGGTGCGGCTCAATTCATCATTAGCTTCTCTTCCAAGCATTTGAATGGGAAAATGCAGCGATTTTGAATTTAAAAATCTTCAAAACTGACGAGGCTAAATGAAGCTGATCCATAGATCCATCTACTGATGTTCCCTGAACGCCTCACATCCGGGCTGCAGTAGATGCTGCTACGTGGCTGTGCTGTGCTCAGACAGGTGTGTGAGCAACAAAATGTTTGAAAAGAATAAAATGAAGTGTTCTAACGTCAGATTTGTCCAAAATGAAACAGTGATTTTATCCATATGTGATGTTTTCTATGAGCAGAGAACGCAGCGCATGTATATGCGTCGCGTCTTTGTTAAAATGTGAACACCACAGTCTATCATTTTCATGTAGTGCTTAGAAGCTAAAGTCATGATTGTGATTATTAATTGTTCAGTTGTGCAGCCCTACTGCTGCATTAGCCGCTGTAACAGGCCAGCTCACCGGCTCAGTGTGTTCCTGCCGATCATCAGGTGTCTGAGTCGGACCTCCAACTCTGGTGGTTGAGGAACTCACATCAACTCAACATCTCATTCTACGCATCAGGCAGGAACAGATGGACAGAGGAAGACATAGAAGCTGTACTTTCCACCACCATGGCTATCACAGGAGCTGCCTGAGCTGGTTAAAACAACAACTAAACAGCTGACTGATCAGCGCTCACTGCACCAATGCCACCACTTGAAATTTTAACTTGCACACTCTCAAAAAAACATAATGACATAATTGTTGTCGTCCACCCAAGCCCAAAGAGTTCCCTCCCTCCTCAGAGCGGAAGCCGAAACTTTATAGCCACACACTATACACACTACGAGTGCATCGCCTGAGCTTCTGCCAGGAAAACAAAGAGTGCTTCAAACAAATGCTTGTTATGAGGAAAGGATGTAAAAGGGAACTCCCTGTCACTCATCACTTAAAGAGCTGTAGCTGAAATGGTGTCTGCCTGACTGACTTTAGAGGTACGCTGACTTGTTTTCAATATATTCTCTTTATACCAGCCATCTCCACAGGAAGGCTAGTTGTATAATAAAGGACTCCACCCACCCTGGACATCACCTGTTCTCCCCCTTCCCACTGGAAAGAGCCAGCAGACAATTAAAACAAACACTAGCAGACTAAATAACAGCTTCTTTACACAGACTATTAAATGCACACCTCCTCCCCCAACACACCAAGAAAAGACAGAGGACACTGGTGGCAGCAGTGCAATACCCCCCACTCATCACCTTGGGCTATACTACCTGCCCTTTTATTATATTATATATAGTGCAATCTTGTTCTTATGCAGTGTAATCACTTTTGTTGTATGTTGCCAATCCTTTCATTGTTGTTTAATAATGACAATACAGATCTATTCTATTCTACTGTAATCTCGCCCAAACACAGTAGGTAGGTGGTCCTGTGCTATATCAACCCACTGTGCCTGGAACACCTGAGCCATGGTGCTACCCCCCTGTCTGTCACACAAAGCCTTCCAGAAGCTTCCCCTAGGAGCCAAAGTGTTCTTCTGTGTTCGACATGAGGGGTAATGAGTCCGTCTGTCTAGCGTACCTATTGTCGTATGAGCAGAACTGTGTGTGTGCACCGACAGCGTGCATGTCGGCAGGCTAGAAAAACAGCACTACAACAACTGTGTGTCGGTGGTGGAGGTATAATCAGGGCTTAACAAGGCAGCACACCAAAGAATGCCTTCATGTTCATGAGGTGGTAACAGGGCACACAGCACAGCACTGGTCTAACCATCGAGTAGTTGGCTGAACCACAGCACTAAATGGCTGATATGCTAGCTATGCTTTACACGCAACATGCAAACTAACATTCTTTTATCTCATCTGAAACCACAGTCTGATATAATCTTTCATAAAGAGTCCTGCTTCTGATACCCTAACATGTATTCATGCCTAGTACATGGGACTTAGAAAGAATCATAATTAATAATTTAATAAGAATTTAATTTAATATAATTTAATAACAATTTAATCAAAATTTATAATCACCCTTCTTAGAAAGGCAGAACAAAAGTTATGCACCTGACATGTGCACACTGGAGCATGCGCCCCATGTTCTATATTTGATATTTTTAATTAATTGACATTATTTCGTGAAAATCTGTTTTCCCGTTGACATGAATAATTTTTTTTAAATTAAGACAGTACTTGTACAAACCTGTCAGTATTTTTTTTTCTTGTGGCACTGGTTGGACAGAAAAGGTCTGCCAAGGAGTGCATGGTTTACATCTGCATGAAGCTAGCATCCCTCGCCCGACGGTCAGAGCGTGACATGAGTGACGTGCATTTTTTAAACTCCCCTGGGGCTTCATGTACAAAGACTTGCGTGGATTTCATACTGAAACCTGGAGTATGCGTCAATCCAGAAAACAGCATACGCACAAAAAAATCCAGATGAATGAAAGTGCGCCTGAATCCAAGCACATTTCCTTTGTACATCCCACTCAGTGTGGAATTGACCGCACATGCTGGAGTACCAGACTCCTCCCTCTCCACGCTCTCCATTTAAATATGCAAATTAGTATAAACAGGGCCGACAGGTGGGATTCCCCTCTCTGCATGATCAGATAACAGTAACAAGCCATGAGTAAGAAAGGTAAGAAGAGTAACTTCACAGAATGTGCATTGGAGACGCTTGTCAAGGAAGTCGAGGCCTGGAAAAATGTTCTTTTTGGCACGCCGTCCTCTGGTAACAAACACACGAGGAGTGAGTGTGAGAGTGTGTGTGTGAGGCGGTGAATGCTGTGGGTCAGAGCAGCTCACACTCAGAGGTCAGAAAGAAGTGGTCGGACATCAAGGTGGACGTCAAGAGGAAGACTGTTGCCCACTGCCAAAGCGTGGCCAAAATGGGGGAGAGGAGAGGATAAACTCACCCCGTCTGAGCAGAGAGTCGCCGCTATTGTGGGTGACACTGCTGTCACAGGGGTGGTGGGAGCACACATGGGTCACTCAGTTCACCCTCAAGGTAAATATTTATTGTGCAACTCAAAAATTCATTATATGGGTCATACAATAATCTGCTCACAGCCAAACAAGATAAAGGTTCATGCGTATTCATGCCAGGATATCAAAGAGGAAATCAAAGACTTGTCTGAAATGACCCTGTAGCTAGGAAGCCCAGTGTGGTCAGCACCTGTATGGGCACAGGTAGGACATGGCTCCTGGGCGTGTTGTGCTCCAATAACAGCCACAGCTCCGTACACAGTTCCAAGAGGATTGACCCGGGAACCTAAAGCAGCTAATGAGCCATTCGTCATCCTGAGGTCTCTGGAAACCCGTTCTCTTGGCACTGCTCTATTGGCAATATCCTCCAACAGTGCCAAAGCTGCCATTGTAGTTGACGGCATCTTCTGCACCATTTTATGCATACTTTTATATCCACTCATCTGATTGCAAACACCTGGATGTGTTAATTGTTTATCTGTGTATCTCTGATGTGCACATCACTTTGAGAAAGAACCTTTTTCAAAATAACAGTTACCCAGCATCACCTCTAAGTGTTGCCAACGGCTCAAAAGCAATAGAAACGTGCGTACGCCAGTCAAGAAGTTGCCATGGAGGACTGCATATTTCCACCATCATTTCACTCTTTATACATCTGAACGTGAGCGTGGAAAAGTGCGTACGCCAAGTTTTTGTACATGAGGCCCCAGAAATATGCAAAACTGTGCTTTACTATTTTTTGCTGTGGAAATAAAACACATGTCACTCATGTGGGGGACGCCAGTGGGTTCAGGAGGATACTAGCTCTTAAGTATGCAAACTACATGTAAATCATATGTAAATCTACCTGTCCTCTGACACCCCTCCCCTCTATGCCAACACAGGAACACAAAATTAAAACTGAAACCAATGACACTGAAAAAAAACTGACAGCTTAAAGTTACTGTAAAAAAAAAAAAAAAAGACAGACAAGAAGTAAAGAAAAGACAACGTTGTCACTAAAAAGCACCTCAAAAGACAAAAAATTTAAAAAAAAAAAAAAAGAAATCATTTTTAATATCAGTGTTTTATCTTTTACTTTATTCGGTGCCAAATGCTGTGAGAGACTGTTCTTGGCACCAACATGCTCCATCCCTGCCTCGTTAGACTGATCATCATTGGCATAAAGGCCATCTACAGAAGATGCTGTCTGTGCTGCCCTAAACAGCACTCTGGGTCACCTGGAAACACTTGGCAAATATGTCAGGATGCTCTGCTGGACTCCTGTTCTGCTTTGAGTACCATCATTCCCAACACATCCTGGACTTCCTGACCGACTGACAGACTGTCAGGGCCCTCACCGTGAACACCAGTGTTCCACCAGGGTGTGTGCTGAGCTTCCCTTCTGTATATGCTATCAACACAGGACTGTCTACCTCCTCATGCAACAACAAATACCATCATTAAGTTTGCAGATGATACAGCAATCATGATTTCCAAATATGACAAATCAGCAGACAGAGCTGAAGTGCAAAATCTGACAGCCTGGTGTTCAGTCAACACTTTTATTTATTTTCAACATCAAGAAAACAAAAGTAGACTTCAAGATGACGAGTAGAAAAAACTCAGCCAGTGTCCTGTTTTAAATGTGGCGGGGACACATCACAGAAGGCCTCTCTTTGTTCATCCAGACCACCATGATCATTGGGAAGGCTCAGCAGTAGCTCCATAGGACCTGAGGAGAACCAGTCTGCCATGGAGTCTCCTGGTCAGCTTCAAAAGGTATACTGTGGACATCCTGACATACTGCACCACAGTTTGGTTTGCCAGCTCCACCAAGAAGGACCAGAGGGCTCCGCAAAGGGTCATCAAGCGACCAAGAACATGACTGAGACTCGGCTGCCAGCTAATGGGGACCCGTATCAGACCTGGTGAAAGAGCAGGACAGCCACTCCCCCCTGACATGCCATAAAGGACAGTACGCACCTGTACAACAAGACTGGATAACAGCTTTCTCCCCAAGCTGCAAAACTGTTGTACAAGGCCAGACCTCCACGCCCCACTCCAACTCACACACATGCTCACTGACATGCTGCTGGAGAACAGCTGATTGGACTGTTTACCCTGTTTCCCAGCTTCATTAGATCACACCTAGCACTTAAGCACTTTGGGCATATTTAAGTTTTAAAATGTCTGTGTTAAACATATTTTTATATGCTGCGTTTTTATTTTATTTAACTTAGGGACTGCCTTCAAAAAAGTGTATTGCTCAGGTGTCCCAGAAAGTCCTGAGCCCCCCCTGTAAGGGCAGTTCTGCAGGAGACTCAATTAAAGCCCTCAGATCACTCCAGGTTGAGAAGAGGTTGGGTCGGCCAGCTTTTCAAAGCAAAGTTCAGGGTGCTGCTATTCTAACTCAGACTTAGACTCAAATTTATTGTCATTCTAACCACGTGACATAACAGTACGAAACACAGTTTCACAGGTCTCAGTTTGTTGCGTGATAAAAAAAAGCTAAATAAAATAAAGAGAAAATAAAATAAAACAAAACCTAGGTACAATATTGTACAATGTACAATAGCAGCAACGGCTTTAAGGTGGTCAGTGCAGCAATGAGGAAAGTGTAGAGTGGCTGAAAGTGTGTATGTGCAAGTCAAAAGTTTATTGTGGGGGGAGCAGTTCAGCAGTCTGACCGCATCGGGGTACAAGCTGTTTCTCAGTCTGGATGTTTTTGCCTGGATGCAGTCTCCCTCCAGGTGGCGCTGTCCCCAATGGATGGTAAGCTGCACCCAAAGGTTCTCTCTGCAGACTCTACCATCCTCGGCAGCCCCCATACCACACAGTAATTCACAAAAGACAAGATCCGAGCAAACTGAGCGACCAGATCATGACTTCAGAAAGCTGCTCACTGTCAGTACTCCCCCAAAACTCCTATCATTTGTCTGTACATAAATGTAAGAATTATCAAAGAACTAAGTTTATCAAAATGCTGTTCCATCCATCATCAATACACCTTAACCCTCACTAGGGTCATGGGGGGCTGGAGTCTATCCCAGCTGACTCAGGGTGAAGGCAGGTTCACCTGGACAGGTAACCAGTCTATCACAGGGCTACACTTAGAGACAGACAACCAAGCACACTCACATTCACACCTTCGGAGAATTTACAATCACCAATTAACCTCTACATGTTTCTGGACTGTGGGAGGAAGCCAGAGAACCAAGAGAGAACCCACACTGCACGGGGAGAACATGGAGACTTCATGCAGAAAGATCCCGGGTGTCCTCACCGAGACGCAAACCGGCGACCTTCTAGCTGTGAGGCAACGGTGCTAACCACTGAGCTGTTCCTTTAAACTAATCAAAAACAGACAATTACACATCTTGTTTGCTTGCCAATTGGGTACAGAAGGCCAGCAATAATGAAGAGAACACTAAATTGAAGCATATGCCTGACTGGGTAACCAGGGAAAAACACGAGTGTGCGAAAACTAGACCATCAATAATACCACAGACACCAAAGACACAAAGAAAGGTTTCAGCTGGATTGTGCTCCCTAAATGCTCAACAACATAAAAGTAGTTTTACCTTTGTCTTGTCAAGTTAATGCTCATCAAAAACAGTCATGGCAAAGATTAATGTATACACACAGATGGAGATTTGGCCTGCAGGCTCTGCAGTTAAGTCTTTGGACAACTGATCAGAAGGACGGCGGTTCAAGCCCCAACACTAACAAGATGCCACCCTATCTGCTCCAGAGCACCATAATGTTGCTGTGAGCCCAGCTACCTAACAATCTGGGATACATTAGAAGACATTTCCTCCTTGTGATATCAATAAGCATCAATCAAAAACCTACATATAGTATATTTCATCAGTGTTTGCTTGTTGTGGGCACTAGGTAAAGGCACACCAAATCCAGGCAGCTTTAGTTTTAGCTTTAATTTTTGGCAGTTAAAAAATATATGCTAACGTTAATTCTGGTCAAGGGTCAATGACATGACGGCTATTTTTTCTGTCCAACTGAATTTTTTCCATTGAAAAAACACTCAAAATACAAAAAAAAGATAACATGTGTGTCTCGTACTTTCCCAGTACACACACCTACTCTAAGTTTTCCAATAATTTTAATTATTAATGTTTTACTGCTATCTGAAGTGATAAAACATCATGTGGGGTGACCGTCCAGCCTTGATTTCTAGTTAGACAACCAATTTCAAATAATTTTAAACCAACTTAAATATGTCTTTTAACTTCCTTGGCATAATTTCTAACATGTTTTGCATTCATTGACAAAATTATTAATAATTTGCATGTGTATTTCCATCATAATATACAAACAAATGTTGTCCTTACAAAGTCATATTATGAAATATCATCTGGGGCGACCATCAAAAAAGCACAATTTTGGGACTTTTATTTTGGAACCATGACAAGGACAGGATATTGTATCAGCCGGAGACATCTAAGGAACCCAGCAAGGCATCTTGGAGGTTAGTGAGTCTCTTTCATATTTGCAAATAAATCTGTTATTCAACTGATGTCATGTACTAGACACTTTCAGCTATCATGTGGGGCGACTACCTCAAAACTCTGAATAATAACTTTTATCTGTAAATCTATCTTTTTATGATAACTTTGATAGTGACATGTCATAAGAAATACATAGCTTGAGTTCTGTTGCTAACTGTTAGCCTGTAATATTTGAGTGAACTTGAAAACATCATCTGGGGTGACCAAGGATCATGTGGGGCGACCACTACGGAGTCATTTCCATGATTAGCATTATGTCCTGTATTTGTAGTTTTTGTATGTTTTATATTGTAAACATGATTTAAATACATAAATTTATTGTTAACCATCTAACTCTTTGTGTATTTTAACATATTTTTTATAAATTCAATCATTTTTCATTACCGTTTAGGAATAGACATTTATTTTGGATAATAGTAAAATCTTACACAAAAAGATGTAAAACTATGAAGCACAACAGTTTATTTAGGTAATGGTACATTTATTAGTCTTATTCAACTAATTTAACTTATTTTCTAGATGGCATTGACAAGCAAACAGAAGACAGCTCGCTACAGGCAGCGAATAAACTCAGACCCTGCAGCAAGAGCTGAATATCTTGCCAGGAAAAGAGAAAGGTATAAATGGTAACGCATTGTATTTCACATTTACATATTTGTATTTCAAATTGTCATGTTGGTAGGATCAGGGATGACCTTTTCTGTTATAGTTTGAACTTAAAGGAGTAGTCTGTACAATTTGGATAATTTTTCATTGGACCACTAAGCTACAGTGTTTTGTTGTATTTTGTCATTTGTTTCATTTACACTACTCACAATAAGTTAGGGATATTGTGAGAGACTCAGTGGATTTCATACATACAGTCTTTGTTCCAGAGATTTCTGGGACAGGGAGGCGATTGTATTGGGGTGATAGACACACCTCATTTTGTGTTTTCCATGTAATGGTCTCACTGTGTACAGTGTGCCTTACATATTGGGGCCAATACCAAAAAACTAAAAGACAATCCTTTTCAATGTGGCACCAATTTCAACATTCTGTGGGTA
>NW_007577944.1:463350-474499 GCF_000690725.1 Stegastes partitus | reverse complement strand
TATTAATTGAATTTTAAACACAAAAAAATCTCTCAAGTGGGGTTTTTGCATAAATGCATGTGTACACTACATTCAAAATGTTTGAATAAAGGCAAAATTTATGATTATTTTTGGTGTTTTAAAATTAGCTTATTTGAAAGTCTTATACGTCAATGACCCTCAAATATGTTTGAACCACCAAACACTTAACTTGCAATGCAAACACTGTACTAAAGACAGCAAATTTAGAAAATTAGAGAAATGCAGTGATAGGTAGTCAGGTAAGGCCTGAAAAATGTAAATGCAATCCAACAGTAACAGATATGTACAGCACTTTATTAAAGGTACCATGTGTTTCTGTATGAATTAAGATATTAAAAGGCAGTGACAAATAAATACAATGTAATTGGTGACTGATCCTGGTGTTACCTGGAAAACATGTCTGCAGGTGTTCAGTCAGGGCCTCCTGGGTGACAGGTTTATGGGTGGAGTTCATAGCAGAGATAGCCAACAGCAAAACCTCACCCAAAGGGATGAACTGTGATTGGCTGATGGGGGACATACTGATGGGTGAAACATCCCCTGTGAAAAGACAGAAATCAGTTACTTTGAGTGATACTTGGATTAAAATCGACTTATTTACATTGCTAACATGTCAACATTATGCTTTTTAATATGCTGGAAAACACAACATGAGTGATAAAAGCAGCCGATGACATGGCGATGCATTTCCACTGACAATGGTCTCCAAAACTCAGATTCTGACATTTTTATATGTACCATACCCAACGAGCCAATCCTGTGTACTTGTGGGGTGGGTTTTCCACACCAGAAGTTTACATACGCTGTATTAAAAGACATAAAACTTTTTTTTCTCACTGTCTGACATTAAATCTGACTAAACTTTTCCTGTTTTACGTCAGTCACAATTATCAAAATTATTTCTATTTGCGAAACACCCAAATAATGGGAGAGAGAATGTTTTTTTACTTCTTCAAAGTCAGAAGTTTACAACCATCTCCTCAGTATCTGGTAGCATTGCCTTTAAACTGTATGACTTGGGTCAAACATTTTGGGTTTCCTTCCACAAGCTTCTCACAACAGTCTGATGAGTTCTGGCCCATTCCTCCTGACAGAATAGGTGGAACTGAGTCAGGTTTGTTGGCCTCCTTGCTCCACACGCCTTTTCAGCTCTACCCACTAATGTTCTCCAGGACTGAGATCAGGGCTTTGTGGTGGCCACTCCACAACACTGACTTTGTTGTCCTGAAGCCTCTCTGTAACTAATCTGGTGGTATGCTGAGGGTCGTTGTCCATCTGAAGACCCATTAGTGCCCAAGCTTTAACTTCCTGCTGATGTCTGGAGATGCTGCTTCAATATTTCCACATAATGTTCTTTCCTCATGATGCCATCTATTGTGCGAAGTGCACCAGTCCCTCCTGTAGCAGAACACCTCCACAGCATGATGCTGCCACCCTCGTGCTTCACAGTTGAGATGGTGTTCTCAGACTTCAAGCTTCCCCCTTTTTCCTCCAAATGTAACGATGGTCATTAAGGCAAAACAGTTCAGGTTTAGTTCCATCAGACCACAGGACATGTCTCCACGAAGGAAGCTCTTTGTCCCCGTGTTCATTTACAAACTGCAATCTGTCTTTTCTATGTTTCGTCTGGAGGAATGTCTTCTTTCTCTCTGAGCAGCCTTCCAGCCCATGTCGGTACAGGACTGGTTTCACCGTGGATAATGACTCTCTCATTATTCTGGTGTTTAGCAAATAGAAATAATGTTGGTAATCCTGACTGACCTGAAACAGGAAAAGTTAAAGGACGACATAAAAATAAATTTAGAACTAAATGACAATGGAGAGGTGACGCCATCCGTGCTCTGGGATGCACTCAAAGCAGTAACAAGGGGAAAAATAATAGCCACATGGTAAGAAAGTTTGGAAGAAAGATCTCCAAACTTTGGAGGACAAATATAAGCAGCTACAGAGAAAGCATGTATACACTTCAAATGATGAAATCAGGTCAAACATCACCAAAACAAAGAAGAGAACAGACCAAATAAATACATATGAAACACAAAAAAAGATGCTATTTACAAGACAACGCTATTATGAAACTGGTTGGAAATCTCTGAAACGTCTATCTTACAGATTGGGGGGAAAAAAACAAGTAGAATATAAGATAAGAAATCTATCACAAGAGCGGTTGAAACGACACTGGAAGGAACCCCGAAGTGTTCAATAAATCATCGTTCTCGGCCACAAACTAACCTTCAGATCGACTCTTTCCCAGCCTCAACCAATCTGACCTCTATCACTGATAAACAAAGCAAACATTTGAGAGCAGAAATTAAAAAAAGAAGAATTACATGAAGCAATTGGAAGGCTAAAGGTAAACATGGATGGTTTCACCTCAGAATGGTACAAATCAATGCAGGAGCAGCTAGGACCAACACTGCTCAAATCCTTTTGACTGGGTCGATACCAAAGGACAGGAAAGACAAACTAGACTGTAGTAATGACCGTCCCATTAGTGTACCAAATGTGAACTATAAATTGTTCACATCCATGCTATCAAAAAGGATACAAAATATTTTACCAGAACTTATCCATTTGGACCAGGCAGGTTTAATTTGACAAAGACAAGATAATATCAGTAGAATATTGCACATTATTAAACATGTCACACAACAGAAAGTAGAGGTGGCCATTATAAGCGTAGACGCTGAGAAGCATTTGGTTAAGTCAGATGGTCCTTCTACTACAAAGTACTATTGAAATTTGGCTTCCATATGTCTACTATTGAAACACTTCAGGCACTATATCACAAACCATCTTCAAGACAAATTTAATGGTGACTCATCAAATTCATTTACTTTAGAACGAGGACCAAGACGAGGCTGCTGTGCCTTTATACTCTTCTTTGCCTTGTTTATAGAACCCTTAAGTCAATGGATTCGACAAAATGCTGATATCAAGGGGATGTTATCATTTGAGTTCTTGACTACAATCAGTTAAAATGAACATCCTGCCTCGTCTGCTATATCTTTTTCAAGCTCTCCCAGTGAAAATACTAACCAAACAAATCATAGAATGGGATGGTCTGATATCTAGAGCTCTTTGGCAGGGGGAAAAAAACCCAGGATCAGATTTAAAACCCTGCAGCTGAAAACAGAATGTGGGGCCTCCCTTGCCTATGAGAATACTATAAGGCAGCACAGTTAGGGCCTTTAAATTGCTTGTGGACACCAACATACTCTGCAAGATGGAAAGAAAGTGACAACAAGAGAAGGGCCCCCAACAGAAGCGATGATAGCAGACGCTGAACTACAAAAGAAGATGATGCATAAAGATATCCCATGGACCGATATATTAATGAAAACCTGGCAGAAGACTGTCAAAATGTGCAGATTAATGGACTCGTCTAAATTATTAAGGTGGTTATGATACAGACTTTGTCCCAAACAGATTTAAAACTGGATAACAAAAGGTCTAACAAATTACCACCCATTTGTCCACACGGGGGCATTTCAGAGCTCTGAAGCATTACGAAAATGATTTCTATAGATACCTTCAAGTTGGCCATTATTTTAGGCAGAATCTAAATTGTCCGACAAGCAGCAGACACAGGTATCATGAAAATACTCTCGTCGTCAACCAAATCCACAACATGGAACAAGATTGTGTCCTGAATTTATAATAGCAATCTCCAGTCTAAGACCACATTTCCACGTAGCAAAAACTGTGATATTTCAGTGGGCCTTTGGTTTACACATAAACGAAGCTACGAGTCACCGAAAACGATCACATCTGAAAACTCCGGCCACAGTCGAGATTTGGAAAAACTCTGTCTTTTGCATGTAGACAGGAGGAGATGGAGTTTGACATCACAGTATGCGACAAAAGCGTCATCAGCGTCACATAGATAGATAGAACTTTGGAACTTCATTGATCCCTTTGGTAGAACCTCAGGGAAGTTGTTGAAATGTGTGCGACCGTGTTTACAGTTTGGCTGCTGTGATAGAAATCAAGTATTTTCCTTGTTGTGTACTCTAACACCACATGTAGGAGTAGCTCCACTTCTCTGTCGGTCCAAACAAACAACCCCATTGTTGTTACACTGCCGCCTGTAGGTATGGCAGCTCATAGCAGCTCTTAATGACGTGTTAATGACAAACACTGCTACGAATACTGCTGGCCGCAAGCAAAAAGCTACAACAAAAAACTGGGTAACGCCAGAGCCACACACCATTGGTGACTGGATAGAAATATATATTATGGAAAGAATGACCATTTCACTCAGAATCCAAAAAGAAAGATTTTAGCTGATTCCGACCAAATGGACTAATTACATTAAACCCACAAGGTCAGACTTTGACACGGTTAGATAATGTATTAATTAAATAAATGTAATACCTGTCCTTTATGTGGTCTCTTCAATATACTCTTCATAATATACCTGAGTGGAAAGGTCCCCATGTTCACTTGTTAAATTAGAGAAAACCAGAGAAAACCTTAAGGAGTATGATGTAAGCAGATTTTCTTTTTGTTTTTGTTTTCATATATGTCACTGTAAGTGCACACAGTGTAAATACAGGGACCTTATAAATGCTTTTCAGAAATAAAAAAGAAAAAAAGAAAGCGGGTTTATTGTTTGGTTACAGATTGCAGGAGGTAGCTGCCCAGAGTTTCATTAGGAAGAGTGACTGAAATGACATCTGACAGCTGACTCCATCCTGATGTCTTCTATTTTTGCATATTTCTCACACTCAAACATTCCAGATCATCAAAGCTATATGTAATATTAGACAGAGATAACCCACAAAACACAAAGGATAGTCATTAAATTCTGATTTATTGAAGCTTTATTAAAAATCTGTATCACTCCTGTGAAGTCCCTCCCAAACCCAGTAGCTGGATGGGCCATCCTTGGCAGTGGAACGACAGCTTGTGATCAGTCCTTCACATGGCCATGGAGGAATGTAGCCCACTCTTCTCTGCACAACAGCTTAAATTTGACCCCTTTCGCTGTTTTTGAGCATCAACGGACCTTTAAGGTCCTGCAACAGCATCTCCAATGGTTCATGTCTGGACTTGGACTTAGCCACTCTTAAACCTTAGTGTTTTCTTTCTGAGCCATGGACTTGCTTGTGTGCTTTGGGTCCTGAACTGATGGGTGGATCTTTTCCAGGAAGATTTTCTGATCCAGAGCACAACTCATGACTCCATCAGTTACGACAAGTCGTCCAGGTCCTGTGGAAGCACAGCAACCCAAACATCACACTACCTGCACCATGTTTCACTGCTGCTATCATGCTCTTCTTCCACCTGTGGCTCATCAGTCCACAGGGTGTTACCCAGAAGTCTGGGAGCTCATCCAGACTTTCTCTTTTTGCAAATGCCAGATGAGCCTTCATGTTCTTCTTGGTCAGGAGTGGTTTTGGCCTTGCAGCTCTTCCATGGAGGCCATTTTAGCCCAGTCTTCGTTATTGTGGAATCATGAACTCTGAACTTAACTGAGGCCAGGGATTATCACTAAGAAGACATGATGAACGTTTTCAAGCTATTATGAGGCCAGGGAGACCTGCAGTTCTGTTGATGTACATCTGGTTCCTCTGTGACCTCTTGGATGAGTCATCACTGTGCTCTTGGGGGCATTTTGGTCGGTCGGCCTCCTTTGAAGGTTCACCACTGTTCCATGTTTCCTCCATTTGTGGATAATGTCTCTCACTGTGGTTCTCTGGAGTCCCAGTACCTCAGCAATGGCTTTGTAACACTTTCCAGACCGATAAATGTCAATGAGATTGTTTTATATGTTCTTGAATCTCTTTAGAACGTGGCACATGTGCTGCTCTTTGAGACCCTTCAGCTACTTCACAATGCCAGACAGGTTCTGCTGAGTGATTATTAGATTCAACAAGCCTGGCAGTGATCATACGAGGGTGTGGCTGGAGAAACTGAATCCAACTGCCAAATGAATTTGGTCATTTGGTAGATTGGAAGCTAAGGGGGCAATTACTTTTTCACACAGAGCAAGATGGGGCTGGACAGCATTTTTCCTTCAACAAATGAAATCATTGTTTAAAAACTTAATTTTGCTTTTACTTGGGTCATCTTTCTGTTACATGAAAGTTAGTCTGATGATCTGAAACATTTAAAGTGAAACACATGCAAAAACAGAAGATGTCTGTAAGGGGGAAATACCTTTTCACAGCACTGTAGCTCCATGTGAAATACATCAGTAAATAAAGTCAGAGAACAATGAGACTGGCCTTTTCAAGTACGACAAAGCCTCCATTCATGGAGCATCATACGATATGGCTTTGGTATCCACCATTTTCTATTTATACTGTGCTACAAGACAACACTTCGTGTTACCTGAGTCAGGCCTTAACTATGAGCTTTATAAAAAAGGAAAGTTTTAAGCCTAATCTGTGATTCTGTGTGTAATAGTTCATCTGTCAAATGTGAAGACAAGCTCTCAATGATGGTGATCATTTTGTAGATGGGGAGTAACTCTCTGAACTCTCTCTTGCTTTAGAGACGCAAACATGGATCATGCTGCTGTCTGATGTTGCAGCTATTTACCTATCGCTCGTCTACATCTTGTAGGGCAAAAACCACTGTGTTGCCTTAACTTGCAGTCACATCAGTCAACCTGCAGGTTCTAGAGGAAATACGACCCGCGCTCCACAAAATGCAAATGATATGTAAATGAGGTGCTCTTGGCCCCTCCCCTCAGACGCCTCCCATCCACGCCCAAAGAGGGACAGAAGTTGTCATTGAAAGCAGAAGTTTAAAACAGGGGTTCTCAACTGGTAGGTCGCGACCCAAAAGTGGGTCGCGGACCTGTTCTGGGTGGGTCGCGGACAGCTGGTCAAAATTAAACAATATATAATGTGCATCTCAGGATGGACTTATTTTTTATTTTGAAAAAAACTTTTATTTTGACAGGCATGGTGACCATAGTTTGTTTGACGCTCATTTTAAGTTTGTGTTGATGTTGGGATGCAAGATGGCAAAGCGCAAATATGACCCGGAGTATTGAAATGTGGATTTTTACTTTCAATAGCCAACTATTCATTCGCTGTCCTGGAATTGGGAAATCATATATTCCTCCCACCTCCCCCCCCGCCGCCGCTGTGGAAACGGTGCTGTGACCGCTAACTTAAACACCAAAACTGGTCTTAGTAGCCAAAAGCTGCCTCTGCGTCCCGCCACTTCCAGAAGTCCGCTGGCTGTCGAGGGGCGCGGTGTTGTCATGTTTTTACGAACCTAAATCAGAAATGGCCACATTCCTCTCTGAGACTAACTCCCTGTACGCAGAACTGTTTGACAACGAAATGTGGCTCGCACGAGAGCATCAGCTGGTGGAGCTGTTGTGATCAGACGTTGAGAAAGAGATGTGGGGAGGTCAGCCTTTCCCTCTTCTGGTGCAGCGATGTGATGGCTGAGTATTCATCCCTCACCAGTCCTGCAGTTAAAACAATCTTAGCATTCAGCTCAACCTGTTTGTGTGACAGTGGCTTCTCTACCTTGATCCAGCTCAGGTCACAGCAGAGGAACAGGCTGGACACAGAGCATGATCTGAGAGTAGCTCTGTCTGCTGTCACCCCAGACTCTGAAACTCTAATCAGGAGTAGAGCACGTGCCCAACTGTCTCGTTAACTTCAACAAATGACCTGATTAGGCCAAAACTTTATTTTCGAGTAGTTTTGATATTTATTTTATTCACTCTTGTACATGTAGTTGTCATGGTCCTCCTTAGTTTCTTATTAATTTGCTTAAAATGGAGTGAAAATATGTAGTTTTGTGCCCTTTTTTATTTTGTGCAGTATTGTACACACAGTTGTCATGGTCCAGTTACTATGGATGGTTATATGCTCTGAAATACACGTTGCACAGGAAACTATTGAATATTGAATTCTTAAAAAAATTCGGTCGCGACTCAATGACCATGGGAACATGTGGGTCCCAGGGTGACACCAGTTGAGAATCCCTGGTTTAAAACATTGTTTTAAAAAAAAAAAAAAAAAAATCTTAAAAATCTGAAAATTGTTTCAATGACAAATTCTGTTTTTCAATCGCAACCTATGCTGTCTTTGTTTTAGCTCCATATATTGGGTGCAGTTCAGACTTGTTGAAAGGGATATGGACCTGTTACTACCGTAACCTTGAACCTCCCTTACTTATATGGGATATGGACATGTTACGAGGCCTAACCTTGACCCTCCCTTACTTATATGTGGGATATGGACGTGTTACCAGACCTAACCTTGACCCTCCCTGATTTATATGGGATATGGACATGTTACCAGGCCTAATCTTGACCCTGATTTACATACAGAAAAGCTAAACGAAAGCCATCATTAACACCTAAACAGAAAAAAACAAGGTTACAATGGGCTAAGGAAAAGCAATCGTAGACTGTGAATGACTAGATGAAAGTCATATTCAGTAATGAATCGTGAATCTGCATTGGGCAAGGTGATGATGCTGCAACTTTTGTTTGGTGCCATTCTAATGAGATTTATGAAGACAACTGCCTGAAGAAAACATGCAAATTTCCACAGTCATTGATGATATGGGGCTGCATGTCAGGTAAAGGCACTGGGGAGATGGCAGTCATTACATCTTCAATAAATGCACAAGTTTACATTGAAATTTTGGACACTTTTCTTATTCCAGCAATTGAAAGGATGTATGGGGATGAGGACATAATTTTTCAAGATGATAATGCATTTTGCCATAGAGCAAAAACTGTGAAAACTTTCCTTGAGGAAAGACACATAAGGTCAATGTCATGGCCTACAAATAGTCCAGATCTCAATCCAATTGAAATTCTGTGGTGGAAATTGAAGAAAATGGTCCATGACAAGGCTTCAACCTGCAAAGCTGATCTGGCAACAGCAATCAGAGAAAGTTGGAGCCAGATTGATGAAGAGTACTGTTTGTCACTCATTAAGTCCATGCCTCAGAGACTGCAAGCTGTTATAAAAGCCAGAGGTGGTGCAACAAAGTACTAGTGGTGTGTTGTAGTGTTTTTTTGTTTGTTTTTCATGATTCCATAATTTTTTCCCTCTGCTTGATCTAAAAAAGCAATTGTTATTGCCTACCACAAGTTTTTTTTCTTGATTTCTCTTAGTGTTTCTTAAAGCCAGAGAGTTGCCATTTTAAATGACTTTAGTTTTGTGGCATGTCTGTGATCCGCTTTGTTTCTACCAAATTAAATGACTGAATGAACATTCTCCAAGACTGGTGATTCCATAATTTTTGCCAGGGGTTGTATTTATCTATGAAGCCAAATGAAACCAATCAGTTGGTCCAGGCATGTCTGAAGGACAAAAAGGCCTGGATGACCTGGAATTTCCTTCAATTAAATTCAGACAAAACTGAGGTTTTTGCATTTGGCCCTAAACACCTCAGAAACACACGATGGAACCAGCCAGATAGCTACTCTAGATGGCATCACCTTGGCCTCCAGTGCTACTGTAAAGAACCTTGGAGTTATTTTTGACCAGGGCATGTCGTTCAATAGCCATATAAAACAACTCTGTAGGACGGCCTTTTTTTCATCTGTTTAATATTGTAAAAATCAGGAACATCCTGTCTCAGAGTGATGCTGAGAAACTAGTCCATCATTTACAACTCTAGACTGGACTATTGTAATTCCTTATTATCAGGATGTCCCAATAACTCTCTCAGAAACCTTCAGCTGATCCAAAATGCTGCAGCCAGGGTTCTGACAGGAACCAGTAACAGAGATCATATTTCTCCTGTATCAGCTTCTCTTCATCGGCTCCCTGTAAAATCCAGGATAGAATTAAAAATCCTGCTTCTAACATATAAAACTCTCAACGACCAGCTCCATTTTACCTTCAAGACCTTATTGTACCGTATCATCCTAACAGAACCCTTCGCTCTCAGACTGCAGGTCTACTGGTGGTTCCAGAGTCTCCAGAAGCAGAATGGGAGGCAGAGCCTTCAGTTATCAGCTCCTATGTTGTGGAATCAGCTCCCAGTTTGGGTTCTGGAGGCAGACACCCTCTCTGCTTCAAGAGTAGATTAGTTCCCTCCCACTATTGCCGACTGCTTTGCTCATAGGGAATCCAAAAGCAACTCTGGATTGTTGAGTTCTCTGTTAACAGTTGGCAGGGTCTTCATCTACTCTGTGAAGTGTTGTGAGATGACATATGTTGTGAATTGGCACAATATTAAAAAAAAATGGAACTGAAAGTTGAATGATACTACAGTCATTGACAAGCGGCTACTCTACTCACATGACCTCCATTTCACTGTGACTTCTAGCATCTGTGTTGATGAATCACTTTAAAAAGGGACAAATACATAAGCAAGCACTTAATTTACATTTTTAATTAATTGACATTATTATACAAAAGGCTGTGTTCATCCAGACATTAAATAGCCTTTTTTGTTTTATCTGGTTTCATAGTTTAGTGCAGGTTGGTGACATCTGTATAGCATCGCAAACTCCTGCATTGTTTCCTCATAATAATGCCTCAGGAACGTGTATATATATATATATATATGGTGAAAAGTATTGGTTGTAGCAGAGAAATGTTGGAACTCCATGACCAACATTTGTGTGCATGAAAGAACTATTACCGACATAAAAAAAAATAAAATCTATACGTTAACTATGATTTAAACCAGCCTCGCACTGGTCCTTCAATCCCAGCCTTCTGCTCCAGTCTCTGTAATATACTGTCATTAACAATGTTGTCAAATGCTGTTGTATTTAAATCCAGACAGACTGGTACGCAGCTTGTTAGATAGATTGATCTGATTACACATGGAAGTGTTAAATACAGGTATGACATACTCAAGCAGTGTAGCTGGGGTCTAAAAGATATGTTGATTGGTTCGATGAAGAACTTTGTGAAATAAGCTATGACAGATCTATGGGAGAAAAAGAGTCCATATATACAGTACAGACCAAAAGTTTGGACGCACCTTCTCGTTCAATAGGTTTCCTTTCTTTTCATGACTATTGACATTGTAGATTCACACTGAAGGCATCAAAACTATGAATTAACACATGTGGAAATATGTACTTAACAAAAAAGTGTAAAACAACTGACACCTTATATTCTAGTTTCTTCAAAGTAGCCACCTTTTGCTGTGATTACTGCTTTGCACACACTCT
>NW_007577944.1:455533-461850 GCF_000690725.1 Stegastes partitus | reverse complement strand
TATATATATAAACATATAAACATGTCCAGAGCTACTGTATTCACGCGATTCACACATATTCGGACGCACTTATGCACTCAGTTTGCTTGCTCTGTTCACGTGAGAAAATTCGCACCACTCGTGCGTCCACCAGGAATTTCTGCTCGTTTCCTGCCGCTTTCCAGTATGGCATCATCAAACATGGCTGTGCTCGACAACATTGCTGCTGTATGTGCTGTGGAAGGCCCAGAAACGATGGGGATCCAGACGCTGTCGTGTCCAGGTCCATCGGATCCTCTAGAAACGCACACAGCTTGAGGAATTTCACAACCTTCTCTGGATGACGACTTCCAGCGCTATTTTGGGCTGACCCAGGCCCAGTTTGACGACCTGTTGGAGAGGATCGGTACTAGGATTTCCCTCCAGGACACCAGGATACATCGGCAGTGGATCTCAACGCTGACTGGCTATCATGGCGCAGATGCTCGCTTGAGTTCAATTTTTCAACTTGTGCGAATGAAGCGTCCAACGCGAAATCATGTCATTGGCGCATTTACGTGGCGAGATTCGCGCTATTAGCGTCACGAGTCGTGTACTCGCATCTCATCGCGTCTTCACATTGACCTTACATGGAAATCATTTGCACAAATGATATTACTTGCATCTGGTATGAACACAGCATAAGACTTCAA
Source organism: Stegastes partitus (assembly GCF_000690725.1). Taxonomy (NCBI): domain Eukaryota; kingdom Metazoa; phylum Chordata; class Actinopteri; family Pomacentridae; genus Stegastes; species Stegastes partitus. The sequence continues at coordinate 461,179 of NW_007577944.1, read as the reverse complement.
CAGAGTTGTGACTATCGTTGCAGTCTAGGAGGAATTCTTCTACACAAGTCAAACGCCTTTCTAGTTTTGACGTCTACTTTAAGGTGCACATTTACACATCATACCACAGAACTAGCCTTCTGATTCATTACTTTCAAATGTTGTATGCAGTGAGGTTGCAGCACTGTCAGCAAGACAATCAACTTGGGTGGTAGTGAAATTAAGGTCCACCATTATACTGGCAAACTGTACTGAAGTACATAATAATGGAATCCATCCTTACATTTAGTTACAGCCTTATCGGACAAAAATCTACTGGAATTTTTGCTTTTTTTGGTTGTGAAGTGCCAGTTTGTCAATTTAAACTTTAATAAAACACAGACAACAGAATTTTAGGGAAATACAATTAAGCCTTCAGTTTATAAGTAAAATGTCAGGTTTTAATGAACCAATTAGTATGAGGGAGTGGTAAAGTCCAATGAGTCCAATGGTGGATTCAATATAGTTTTGGGGCTGTCATTCTCAACATCCACATGTATGAGAAGTCACTCACTGTAACTACCTTATCTGAGCAACAAGTCAGAGAGGAAGTTGAGAATCCAGGTAAGAAAGAGGCAGGCAGATAGAACAGGTTTTGTTTGGGCTCTGGCTGTGAGGCTGAGAGCGACGCTTTCAAATGACTTATAATTAATTAAAGTGTCAGCATCACAAGTGGGCTTGTGTGGATGTACGCTGTCACTTCTCCTGATGGGGATAGGGTTGAGGATGTGTTGATTCAGACATATTCCTCTTGCTGCCATCAGGTTTCAGGAAGACAAAATAGGTCAATATGATTACCAGTTACCAGATTAATTAGAAACAAGAGATGTATTTAATAATCAATGATCTGAAGGTTTAGGGTTAGACATGATTGTATGGTCTGACTGTCAATGCCGACTCATCCAGACTGGAACAGCCCCAGTTAAAGTGACTCACACTAGAATAGTCCAGAGTAAAAGAAGAACTTGGGATGAAATAGCAGCATCTGGGTTTCCCTTTATACACACATAACTACGACCCGCCACCGCCTGCACAGGAATGACAGGTTCATATGTAGTCACCTGGGCAAAGTCTGGCTGATCACATCATCAGGGTTATGTTTCTTAGAATAACCCACTACCTCTAGGGGCAGCAGTCAAACGAGGTGCTGAAGGTGCAATGCATTATTGTCCTTGTTTTGGTAAGACTAAGTATTGTACATCAAACATGTGCTTCCTGTGCATCTCACATGGAAGACTCCTGAACAGATCATCTTCTTAGAAGGCATTAGGGCAGTGGGACTGATTACACAGGACGAATGTTACGAACCAAGACAACTGAATTAATCTCAGTAAAACTTAGAGTGTCCCTTTAACTTAAAACCTATGTTTTCATAAACAATCAAGGAAAAACAATGAACCAATCCTTGCTTTTATTGACTCCTGCTACTGGTAGCCCTATTACTGACCTCCACTGCATCTCAACGTTGTTCATTAAGAATCAAAAGACTTCTCAAAGTCACGAAGCAGAGAGCCGGCTCTCGTTCACACAGACAACACAGTATGCTAATATCAGGTGGTCACCAGATCATTGTAAAAAATATATAAATAAAGCCTACATTTATCAAATAAATGTGTATTAGGGCTGTCAGAACTAAAAGTGTATACTTCTTCCTGCTCCTTATCTGGACTTGTTAACATTATGATTTGATTATACAATGTTATTATTATTATTATTATTCTTTTTTGCTCTTTTTTAAAATTATTTTCTTTTGTTTTTATATTTTTTTCCTTTCATTTGTTCGAAAAAAAAAATTCAATTCATTCATTCATTCAAAAGAAAATGAACGTGTTAATGTAAAGAAATGAATCTGTGGAATTAACACATTCATTTTAACGCATTAATGCATAAAAAACAAAGTTATTACTGATGATATATTAAAAATTCAAACTGGGGGGGTCACACACACAAACTAATGTCGTCTTGGGGGTTCAGAAAGTTTGAGAACCTCTGACCTAACGAACACGTCCTCAGCATGGACTGGAAGCAGCAACTGTTGAGCTCGACTGGTGCTTTTTACAGTCTCTGGTGTTTCTGATCCAGTTGTGGCATCAGAACCACTCAGCTGAAGGTACAAAAGAGCCATTTTGGAGCGGCTGCCGCTGGCTTCCAGCCCTGCTCCCACCATTAGTGCCACACTGGCCAAAAACAGAGACCAAGCTCGTCAGCAGAGGAACAAGAGGAATTACATGCGGTGGGAGAGATCAGGAGACTGTGATGGAGGGAAACATGCAGCTGTGTGAACCAGATGATGAATAAAAGCAGGACTGGAGGAGAGGGGAGATGAGGAAACCCTGGTGATCCATGTCTCTCTCACTGCAGTGGTAGTAAACAATCAGCCAGCCTCCTTTGTCCACAGCTCGAAACCACACCTCCTCCTTTTGTCATGCTCCCTCTCTCACTCCGCTCCTCTCTCCTCCATCCCTCCATATCTAAAGCTACCTAAAAACCTCTCTTATCCACCTCTCTAGCAGGATTTCTGCCTCTATCCAGTAGAAACGTCTCCCTCTCTCCTTCTCTGTGAACTTATGGCGCTGTGCTGGTAATGCTACCCAATGCTACTTAGCATCTGCTGCTAATAGGCTAGCTGTTGGAAGAGCGCGCAGACAGACAGAGGGACGGACGCGGGGACGGACACGGATACGGGGACAGACACGGCCGTACCTTAGCTGACAGCGATCCACTCGATGAGAAGAAACGTGAATCCACTTGTGAAGCTACGGCCTCTAGCTGCTGCTGTTAGCGCAGATATCCTCACACAAACACGCGCACACACACGCACACACACCGTGCTCCTCCCCCTCCCTTTACATACACAGGCGTCGACCTCGCCGTTCTCATGCGCGCGTGGACGTGAACATGCGCGCGCACACACACACATCCAGCCCCCATTCGCTCTTTTCCCACTCGCACATACAAATGAGCATTCAAGTCGAGGGCTACCCACAATGCCCCGCGCCACACAAAGACAAGGGGGTGTGACCAATCACACACGGCCTCTCTCTGCGCCCGTGTTGTCCTCCCCCCTCCCTCCCCGGATCATGCTTACAGACGCGCGCGGCGGTGGGCGGGCCGCCGACACGGCTGCCATGACAACGCATCCCCAGTTGCTCTTTGTTGCTGCTACTACACAGACACAGTTTTTCTTGCTGCTGCATGCATCTCTGCTGCTGCGCGTGCGTGTGTGCGTGCGCTGCATCGGCTTTTAATGTGACCCACTTTGAACAGTGAGACCTGAAGTAGGACACACACATGCACAACAACAATCAATCAGCCGCCACTCCAGAGTTGTGCAGTAGCTGCTCACAGACACACCAGTTGTGTTGCTTCCAAGCTCTCTGGAGCAGACCACATGCGTTATCATGTTTCGCACAAACCTGTGAAGACTACACCAGGGTTGCTTTCATTCAGCTATAACAATAAACACATGTTTAACTTGATGTACATGTTTCAAAAATCCGTGTGTTCTGTAAATCTGCTAAGCTGAACCTAAAACAGTTCGACTAAATTCATACCAAACACAAAATAAAAGCATCTTCAGCAGCAGTCTGATTCTTTTGTAAGACTAGTGTACACACAGTGTTGTGATCTCCTCCTGATTTCATATATTTCTGTGTATCTCAGGCTAAAATGTGCAGATCTTCAAACTAATTCTCAACACAAAACGTAGTACTTCAGTAAAAGTAAGGTTTGTGGCTCATCATGGTGCTGCTGAAGTGAAAGGCTAGCAGTTTGTTGAACCATTATTCAAAGCATTCTCCATTTGAAGATATCAATCCATTATCGCTACACCTTAATCCTCACTAGGGCTGCGGGGGGCGGAGTCTATCCCAGCTGACTTAGGGCGAAGGCAGGGGACACCCTGGACAGGTCACCAGTCTATCACAGGGCTACACTTAGAGACAGACAACCAAGCACACTCACATTCACATGGATTATTTAGAATCACCAATTAAAGAGAACATGTTTCTGGACTGTGGGAGGAAGCCGGAGAACCTCGGAGTCCTCGCCAACCGGTGACCTTCTAGCTGTGAGGCAACAGTGCTCACAACCGATACACCTGCAGCTGAAGATAACTGATGCAGTGCAAATCAAAACGCTACAGTCATAACAGAAGCTCCTTTAAAACAAGCACTCTTTTTTTCACATTTCAGCAGCAATATTCACCTGAAGACATCACAGAGGGCGCAAAAGAAACAGCTTGCATCACATATCTGATTCATTAAAACGTCTGTAAAAATAAAACAGAGTCTGCAACCAGGAAGATGAACCAGTCTCTGCCATATTGTGGGTCATCTAGACATCAAGTTAAATGAAGCTTGTGTTTTATTCGTTTGGAGTCTTTCTTCTGAGTTTATCATGCACCGACAGCATCAAACTGCAGCAGGGTGAATATAAGCATCTCAAAAGAGAGTTGCCCACATTTACGCACACCCAACAAGAGCAGTGACTTAATGACTTATGATTATAATACATTGACCAGGATGCAAAAGCACTCAGGATTCGTTTTATTGTCATTAAACAATGTAAAATTAAACTGCACTGACTTCCCTCCTTACATACAAACACCAGTGAATGATGAATGACGGTGTGTGCTTAACCTCACAAAGTTTAGAAGCAGTGGTTAAATTGGTTGTCACACAGCTGAATCCTCAGCTTCATACGATGAAAGTCAGATTAATTCGGTTATATGATTTTTTTTTTAAGAGGTACATTTTTCAGTTTCACAGCAACAGATCTGCAGCATGGACATTACTGTGCATATGGATGCGTCACCGAACACAACTTCTCTAATAATTAAAGTCACTTTACACGTATTATGGCCATAGGTAACCTGACAGTGGAAACATACAGGAGCTGCTATAGTTTGATAAATAATCATCCCACAACCACTTCAATATTAAAAACGAAAAAGTGAATCTCAAGTCTGGCCATGCACAGCAAATTCACCAGTGTTAAATTTCTAGTGTTAGGCCGTTTTAGAGTAAAGTGCTGATGTTCTGGTGTTGATTGTGACAGAATGAACTCTAAACATGTGACACATCATAATAGTGTTGGTGTTGAATCACGGAGTTAACAGTATTCTACACTTGTGGGTGTTACTGTGTGCATCCGGGTATTCGGGCAGGTACGTCTGCTGAGGAATATAAATCCGCCATCTTTTTTCCCTCGCATCGAGCATGAAACAGAGAAATTGGTGAGTACCACATTATAAATTCTCGACGTGTATTACTAATTTGTATTAAACTATGCTTTCGTGGGCTTGTTTCAGATTTTGGAGACACGACGAAACGTTTATTTGAGAACGGTTAGTAAGGAGTTACCACCATCGTGTATTTGCTTTTAAGCAGGTGCTCAAGTAGCTCAACTTTAAGATAGTATGGGCTAATGTTAAGCTAGTTTAACGTTATTTTCACATTATTTAGTTGTTAGTTATTGTCTCCAAATAGTGTTTCAGCTGACACTGCTGTTTCCCTGGTTTTTCTCTGTGAAATTTCGCGTCGTCTTTTCCGTTCTAAACATCATACCATTGAATATATCTTATGCTAGTGAATTAACTTAGCTAGACTTGGTCGTGTTTTTTTTATG
>NW_007577944.1:443553-451210 GCF_000690725.1 Stegastes partitus | reverse complement strand
ACTTCATTGGCTGCCTTTGATGAACTCTTTAAAGTGCACTTCGTTTTCAGTGTAAGCTATGACAACGCCCTCAGCAACATGTACACATTCCTCCAGACAGCAGTCTATAGTATTGATGTTGACACCACAATTATTATAAATTATTAATTATTTAATTTATATACACAATTATTGAATTTCCCTTCTGGGATGAATAAAGTATTTTTCATTCATTTCATTCATTCAGAAGAGAGTCCAAAAGTGAAGGAATTGAGAGCCAAGTTCATGAACAGAAGCCAAGAGCCAAGTTCATAAACATTCAAATGTGCAACATTTGTAGATCATTGCACAATGCATCCAGTGCAATTACTGAGCACCTTTTTTTTGGCATTTCTGTTAGCACAACAAAAGAAAACATAATAGCAAAGGGCACTGTTCATGAAAAGAAGCTCTAAGACCCAGATTTTCTGAAAATGTATACATGTCACATTTGTAGATCTTTGCATGATGCACCTAGTGCGTTAATCCAGCACCTTAAGTTTTTTCATGGTTTATATCCTGGCAAAAAATTTGTCGTTGTTTGTGCTCAAGAAGGATGTTCATTGCAGTTTAAAAGTTTTGCAGGTTTTAGAAAGCATTTAAATAATTACCATAGTACTGCTACACAAGGCACAAGCTACAATGGTAATATGCAAACATTACATCAGTCAGACTTTGGTGAACAGACAACAGACTCACATGAAACATTCTCTGACATGGACCAGAATATGATAAATCAACCTTCAACATCTCAAATGTCAAAAGACCAGTCAAAAGATATGTGTGCTTCGATTATAGCAAAGTTACAGGGAAGTGGTGTTGCAAACAATGTTGTGTTATCTGTTGTTGAAAGCATGGAGGAGTATGTCAATGAAGTTCATGCAAATCTTAAAGAACAAGTGTTAAATGCAGTGCCTGCTCATAATCCCAGTAGAAGTGCAGTGGAAGATGTCTTCAGCAATGCATTGAACCCATTTAGTGACTTAAATACAAATTCCAAATGGACAAAATATTTTAGTGAGAAATGGGGTGTTGTGGAGCCGTTAGAAATTCACTTAGGTGTGAGATATGATTCAAGGAGAAACAAAATATCTGGAGTATACGAACAAGTACCAATAAATGACACTTTCATTTATGTACCACTATTAAAAACATTAGAGCTTATTTTCAAAAATGAAGAGATATGTTGTCAAATTAATAAATCTGCTGTTCTTGGTAACTTATACCAAGATTTCTGTGATGGGAAATACTACAGGAATCACCCATTGTATTCAAAGTCAAAAAATGTGTTGCAAATACAAGTTTATTACGATGACTTTGAAACATCTAATCCACTAGGGTCAAAACAAGGCGTTCATAAGCTTGGATGTTTATATTTTACGCTCCGCAATTTGCCACCACGTCTAAATTCATCCCTGATGAATATCCATCTCATTTCATTGTTTCATTCCCAAGATGCAAAAAAATATGGCATTGACAAAATTCTTACTCCATTTGTAGAAGATGTTAAGGTACTAGAGCAAAATGGAATGGAAGTGTCATTTACCAAGCAACCTCTCTATGGCACCATTTCACAAGTAACGGGTGACAATTTAGGTCTTAACTCAATTCTTGGTTATGTGGAGTCTTTCACTGCGAACTTCTACTGCAGGATGTGTCTTATTGACAAAGCAACAGCTCAAACAGTGTTTAGTGAAAATGATCCTCGTGTGATATTACGCACCAAATTAACCAATGAGGAACATTACCGTTATTTTGAGGAGAATCCAAGAGAAAATTCTTGTTTTGGGATTAAACGCAAGAGTATACTTAATTCCTTATCATATTTCAATATATCAGATAACTTTGTGTTTGACATTATGCATGATGTCTTAGAAGGCATAGCACAATATGAAATTAAGTTGTTGTTTGAATATTTGAATCTGAACTTTATTTCGAATGAAAACATACTCCAATGTGCATTTGCTTTCAACTATGGCTTCATGGATAAAAAGAATCGTCCAACGCGCATAAACATTTTTTGTACTGGTAATAGTATTGGACTTAATGCCAGCCAAACATTATGCCTTATTCGGAATATCCCACTCATCTTTGGTGATGTTGTCCCAGAAGGTGACAGACATTGGCATCTGTTGTTACTTTTGTTGCATATTGTTAACATTGTGTTGTCCCCATGTATTACAGAAGGAATGACTGTATTTTTTAAAAGATCTTATTGAAGAGCATCACAAGTTATTTACAGATTTGTATCCTCAAAACAATTTAATCCCCAAACATCATTTCATGATCCATTATCCTGAATGTATACGCCAAATTGGTCCTTTAGTTCATGTTTGGAGTATGAGGTTTGAAGCCAAAGACAAATTTTTTAAGTCCAGCATAAAAAACTTCAAGAACATTACAAAGTCCCTTGCGAAGAAACACCAAATAGCTGTGGCTTATCATTGGGAATCATTGTCTGCCAAAGGTGTAGAGTCTGGGCCTGTCAAACCAAAAGTACTGACTGATGTTGAAAATGGTGATTTGATTTCAGAGCATTTTCAAATTGATATGTCTAGTGAAATAAGTGTTACAACGTGGGTTAAACATAATGGTGTTGAATATCACACAGGTCTTGTTGTTTGCACAGATTTTGTTGATGATATGCCAGTATTCAATAAGATTGTTTGCATCTTTCTGAGAAATGAAGTTTATTTTTTGGTAACAGGAATGGAGACTACATTTGTGGAGCATTTTCATGCATTTAATGTTGTTGAGGATCTCCATAATGTTTCGGTTGTTAAACCTAATGACTTGAGATATTTTAAGCCCTTTGATATCCAAATGTCTTATGGTACAGACTCATTTTTCTATGTTGTGCCAGACAGCTGCATTGTATAGGGCAAATTGTTATGAGGTACCTCATGTTTTGGACAGTATTATATACAAGGCCACTGAAAAGGGTTTGTCAGAGTGTCCTGTTGGTGCCCTGTTTAATTTGAAGCTGCTGCTGACGCTGCTGCTAAAAAAAAATAAAGTTTGGTGGCACAACATTTTGGAGTGATTTTTTCACATGGGTGGTGGGACTATCACACTAACAGACTGCATTTTAACATTATTAACTACTATTAACTCTATTAACACTAATAGAGTTAGTTTAAGAAAAAATATAACACCTACAAGTGTTACGTGATCACTGGGTACAGTGTTGACCATTTACTCCATAAGTGTCTCTAAATAGTGAACTTTTAACACTGATCTAGTGTTCTTGACATCAGTTTTGGTGTTAGTATATTACACTATGGGAGTTTGTTCAGTAACACTGTCATAGTGTTAAAATATCAACTCTTTCGAAAGTGTTAATTTAACACTTTATCAGTGGTTCCCATATAAACTCTGGGAAAGTGTTAAATTCAAATCTGAGGGTGTTAAATTTGCGTTTTCAAATTTGCTGTGTGGGTGACGGTATTTCTTCTCCTGCCCAATTCTAATTGGTGGTCACTCTATAAACAAGAACAGGACTGACAGAAGATGAGGATGGGAGACATCACCTCTACAACCTGGACTGTCAGCACAGCGCCCCCCAGTGGTGTGTCCTGTCTCCACTTCTCTTCTCCCTCTACACCAACAACTGCACCTCCAAACATCCAGCTGTCAAACTCTTGAAGTCTGCAGACAACACTACAGTCATCGGCCTGATCCAGGACGGTGACGAATCTGCATATCAGCAGGAGACTGAGCAGCTGGTGTTTTGGTGCAGCCAGAACAACCTGGAGCTGAACAAGTTCAAGACTGTTGAGATGAGCGTGGACGTCAGGAGACAGTCCTCGCCACTGCTCCCCCTCACCATCAGCAGCAGCCCTGTGTCACCTGTGGAGGCCTTCAAGCTCCTGGGGACGACAATCACCCAGGACCTGAAGTGGGAGAAGAACATCCGCTGCATCCTCAAAAAGGTTCAGCAGAGGATGTACTTCCTGCGACAGCTGAGGAGACATGGCCTGCCACAGGAGCTGTTGACTCAGTTCTACACCGCCGTCATTGAAGTTGTCCTGTGCAGCTCTGTCACTGTGTGGTTTGGAGCAGCCACACTGCAGGACAGAAACAGACTGCAGCGCACAGTCAGAACAGCTGAGAAGATCATGGGAGCCCCCCTGCCCTCCATCCAGGAACTGTACTCCAATAGAACCAGAAAGAGGGAACATCATCACAGACCCCACTCATCCTGGTCACAAACTGTTCTCCCTCCTGCCCTCCAGCAGGCAATACAGAGTCCTGCATACAAAAACCACCAGCTTCTATCCCATTGCCATAACTTTACTGACAAGCTGAGCTACTCTCAGACTACTGCTGCACTGCTATTCTGCACCACTGTACAAGATTCCGGTGCCCCCACTGGAACGCGAACCGGCAACCTTCTTGCTGCGAGGCAACAGTGCTACCAACTGCGCCACCCTGCAGCCCTCTTTCTATAGTTATTTTACTTATTTTTTATTTTCCTATTGCTCATTCCCAGGGCGACACCAACAGCTGGAACCAAACTCCTTGTATGTTGTGTACGTACTTGAACATTTAAGCCGATTTTGATTCTGAAGAATGTCAACTACACCTGTATTAGTCAATGTCCATTGGATACAGTAGCGGGATGGAGGTGGAGCAAGTAGAGAGCTTCAAGTACCTGGGTGTTACCATCACCAAGACCTGATGTGGTCCTGTCACATCAACACCCTGGTGAAGAAGGTTTGACGGCGTCTCTACCTCCTCAGACGCCTGAGGGACTTGAAACTCCCTCTCAAGGTGCTGAGGAACTTCTACCACCTGCACCATTGACAGTGTTCTGGCTGGGAGCATCACCACCTGGATGGGCAGCAGCACCCAGCAGGACCTCTTGGTCCTGAGGAGGGTGGTCCGCTCCATCAGAACCACCCTCCCCAACCTGCAGGACATTTACACCAAACGATGCAGGTTAAAGGCAGGAAGATCTCAGTGAGCCACCCCCCCCAGTCACAGACTGTTCTCTCTGCTGCCTGAAGGCAAACACAGAGAGGATGAGGAGGAACTTCTTCCCTCAGGCTGTCCGCCTGCTGGACCTCAAACAATAGACTCAATAGACAAACCAACCAATCACTTTTCACCTTGTATATAGTACTACTATTTTCTTTATTTGTTTGATTCCCTTTTGCACTGTTTGACAATTTGATTTTTTTTCTCTCTCTCTTTCTCTTTCTCTCTATTTCGCTCTCTCTATCTCGCTCTCTCTGTGTATATGTGCCCTCCATAATTATTGGCACCCCTGGTTAAGATGTGTTCTTTAGCTTCTCGGAAATTCAGTTTTTTTCTAAATAACATAGGACCACAAAGAAAAAAAAAGAGGAAAATTCAGCCTTTAATTCAAGTGCATTTTTTTCAGTGTGAAAAAAAATCCCACATTAAAAAAAGAATTCTTTTACATCGAATCATGTGTGTCACAATTATTAGCACCCTTGATGGTAGAGTATGCTTCTGCAATAAAAACTCAATTTATTTTAAGGCTTTTAACACATCTTAACCAGGGGTGCCAATAATTATGGAGGGCGTGATAGATAGATAGATAGATAGATAGATAGATAGATAGATAGATAGATAGATAGATAGATAGATAGATAGATAGATAGATAGATAGATAGATAGATNTTAATTTTAAACGTGTGGCAGCACGCTCCAAATGTTTTAATTCGGTGTGTCTCTTGAAATTAACTTAGCTAGACTTGGTCGTGTTTTTTTTATGGTGTTTAAAATATGAAGAGACGGACGTAATGTTAATTTTAAGCGTGTCGCAGCATGCTCCAAATGTTTTAATTCGGTGTGTCTCTTGATTTGTAGTTATCAACACCATCACGAGGGTCTCCATTCCAAACCTCAGCCTTTAGGTAAGTCAAATTGAGCGGTTACTTTATTAAGTAAGTTGCTATAACGTAAATGTAACCTGGTTCAGTTACCTATTAAACATGTCTGTGCTAAATTCTCTCATAAACATGTTTCAGTCGTGAAAATATGCATTCTGTATAGATTACATAATAGTTTGAGGAGAGTTCATTTGTGTTATATCATATTCCTTGTTACTCTTACAGGGCATTGGCAACATTCATTTTCTATCTTCAGTGTAAAGAATGCAATGAACTGTGTATAGTAAAGTCACACAGGTGACAGCCAATGGCAAGCTAGTTTCAAGTGCACTTACATGCACTTATATTTTAATAGTCTTCAGTAATGCTTAAGAATGTATTTCATTGAGATAAAAGGACCATTTTGTGTTTTTCAGTCCGTTGGTTTGACAGGATACAAAGGTATAGCAGTCATCATAAGAAGTGTGAGGAGCGGTATGAAAGGTTTCAGGCCTATCAGGCAGAAATAGAACATCTGCATACCCACCAGCTTCAGTTCCTAAAAGTATATTTTGGTCTATCAGAGAGTATTTCAGTGTAGTTTCATTATTATTTAGGTAATTTATCATTAAATGGATGTTTAAGAAATGTCCTGTTGTCCCTTTCTTTCTCTAAAGACTCCAGTTGTAAATGACAAGATGATAATTAAGGTGCAGTATCAAAGCCGCAAGAAATACATCAAACTAAAAGCTGCTGATTTTGATGAATTCATTTCTGAAGGCAAGTTTCTAATTAGTAATCGGCTAACCAATAATTCAGACTGGATGGAGGCAGTTTTATATTATTTGACAATTTGACATGTTGTCTTTTAAACTCATCATTTAGTGAGAGAGAAGTTCTCCATCCCTGTGAACAAGATTACTGTGGAAGATGATTCGGGCACTGAGGTGGATGAAACAGTGTTTGCAGAATTATCCACAGTTGAAGGGATTTGCTTTGTTATAAAAGAGAGTCATGACAATGGTAAATATAAAGAAATTGCTATATTATACATTGCAATAACGGCTGTGCTTATTTCAGATGCATTTAGTTCATTGTTGTGCATCAAATTTATTTTAAGATTATAAAGCATTATTATAACACTGAATGTAAACAGATTAAACTTGTGATAAGTGCTTAAAAACAAGTTATGTTTAGAATGCACTGTTGTGTGTAGCAGTTATTAAATGATCAAAGTACTGTCTCTTCCAAACTGTTGAGTCAGGATGGATATGAACTGAATTTTTTGCATGGCTGAAAGTGAGGCAAGGCTACAGTTGAATTCCAAAATGTGAGCCACAACTATGCTGCAAATAAGAGATGTTTATTATGTATTTTGTTCTTAGATTCAAACACATCTCAAACATCACCTCCATCTACGCCAATATCCTGGTCCAGTGAGAGTGTCCTTTCCGTGTCCATTAGTAGCAGTGACAGTGAAATGCCAAGACAACCCAAGCGAATTAGGTGTGATGAAGAGTCCTTTAAGAGTTCTACAGCCAGAGATGTAAGTTTATCATGAGATGTCCACATGATGTATGTTGTAATTTTGAGATAATTTTCTTGTCATAAAATGATGGTTTTTTTAATGTAAACATTCTCTGTGCATTCTGTTTGCATCTCAACTGAAAGGAATAAAGAGTTAAGATGGAGAGGCACAGGGAGGCTCAGTAGCATTCTTAAGTAGGAATCACAGTTTTAGTTAGTTTTAGTTTAGATTTTTCATGGACATTAACGTGGTTGGCCTTATTTGATATATA
>NW_007577944.1:413491-436183 GCF_000690725.1 Stegastes partitus | reverse complement strand
TCGGTATGAGATTTCTTAACTCTCATATTGTCATAGTTTTTCAATAGTCTCAACTGTGTACAGCAGTATAATAACAATCCTGAAGTTCAGTCATGCTGTTGGTTTTTATGTGCCACCCCAAGACTTCCTGTGGCCCCATTGTACCACCCCTATGAAACATTTGCGAAAGCACCCCTGGTGGTGGCATTACTGGGTACATCCTCCTATAACTACATGACCTAATCATTAAAATAACTAACAGGTAGCGTTAAATACCCAGTTTCTGAAAGGGGCTATGCATAGCTGATGACTACTAAACAGCTACTTTACATTGAGAGGATAAATAGTGTGCATGCGGTTCACTGTATGTTTAGCAAAAGCAAAACTGCAAAATTACACAATGGAGACTGCATCCAGTGCAATGGCAGTGCAAACTCAAGTCACCTGTGCAACCAGGAACCAGGAAGTACGACCATATTAGTCCAGTGCTCAAGTCTCTGCACCGGCTTCCTGTCGCTCAGAGAACTGACTTTAAAACAGATTTGCTTGTGTACAAGTCTCTTCATGGTCCAGCACCAAAGTACATCTCTGACATGTTGGTGCCAGATGAACCATGTCGGGCTTTCAAAACCTCAGGCCGGGTCTCCTGCTGGTGCCCAGAGTCAGGACCAAACACGCTGAGGCTACGTTCCAGTTTCATGCAGCTAAAATCTGGAAGTGGATTTCAGAAGATGTGAGACAGGCCTCAACTCTGACAATGTTCAAATCCAGGCTGAAAACAGTTCTATGTAGTTGTGCATATGACAGCTGTAAGTATTTAATCTGTACTCTTCAAATTAATGATTATATTTATGTTTTTATGGGGGATTTTATCTGCCTCTTTGCTTTTTATGTAATTAATTAATGATTGGGTTTATGTTCTGTGGACTGATTTTATCTGGCCTCTTATACTTTGTGTGAAGCACTTTGAATGACCTCGGCTATGAATTGTGCTGTACAGATAAACCTGCCTTGCCACTTTTGTGCAATGACTGTTATTTAATATGTCTCTTTTTATATTTGAGAACTGCTATCCAAACAACATAAAACTCGACATTCAACTTTCTTGGGTCATCTACTGAATGTGAAGTAGATCGGATTCAGTTCAGCTCCATTTTATTTATATTGCACAAATTCACAACACATGTCATCTCACAGCACTTAACATGGTCAGGTATGGACCTCACAAATGTAAACAGAGAACCCAACAATCCAAAGGTGCCTTCGGTTCCCTCTGAGTAGGCGGTTGGCGACGGTGGGAAGGAACCATTGTTTAGAGTTGTTTAGAAAAGCGATGAACAGTCAGATAGACTCACACGGACACCCACACAGTCGGAGAATCTTAGAGTTGTCTTTATTGAACAGGTCTGTTAGTGATCAGCCTTGGATGTGACTTGTTCACACAGGCCCAGCTGGTCTTCAATTGAGACCATTTAAAACTTGTATATTGTGAACATTCAGGTTGCCTTTGTTTTATCTTAGATTTAATCTGAAGATGTGACACAATGAATAAAAGGTAGAATTGGTCACCATTGGTCAACATTGTTCACAGTAGCAGAAGACATGTTTGGCACAGACCAAAGACAGGAGCCTCATCCTAACTGTGTGTCATGGAGCTGCAGATATTATGGTAACTGCTTCATGGACATGGCTTACAGGCATTAATTCAAAGACAAATTCTATATCACATGAAAGAAGATGATGAAGATAATGTGAGGAAATATTTCTTGAAGCTGAAGTTAAAGCAGAAATAGACCTTTCAACGGAATAATAATCTTATACACTAGGAGATCCACCATGGAATGGGCAAAATAGAAGCTAAAGAGCTGTGGAATTGAAACTACTTTGAGTAGTCATCCAATGAGTGGGTCGCCTGAATGCTGCATCACTGGATGGCATGCAACTGAAGGAAACCTGACATCTTGCATAAAAAAGTTAACATGGTGAATGCCACAAATGTGATTTAGTTTGATTGCTGAAGTAGAAATGAAATGAAATGAAAAATACTTTATTTATCCCAGAAGGGAAATTCAATTCAAAAAGAAATAGTGAATCTAATTTTTTTCTTTTTCATTTCATGTCATTAAATATTTTCACTTCTAAATCTCAAAGGTTCTGACTGTTTCCAGGTTCATATGAAATATGACAGCTTTTCAATGTAGTCTCAGATTTCTGGGCCCCTGACCATAAATACAGCCAGACAAAAGCTTGATTATTACTCCTGTTTTGGGCACCTGGATAGCTCAGCAGGTTGGGCTGGCGACCCATGACCGGTTTGAGTCCGGCCCATGCCCATTTACTGCACCCTGCTCCTCTTCCCATATTTCCTGTCTCTCTCTTCACTTCCACCTATACGTTTCACAAAATGACTGAATCCCAGACAAAAAACAGGAAACATCCAGACCATGCTCGGCCCATACAGTTTCATCCCAGACTGTTCAAATGAATGACAAAGTTCTAAAGATGACATTGGGTTTATTCCAGGAAGTCTGTTGTATCACTGAAGAGCAGAGGCACATGAACAGTGAGCCTTTTCTGTTAACCTTGCCATAGAAGAGAACACCACATGTAACTATGGTAACCATGCACAAAGAGGACGACAACTATGGCCTTACATTGCTTAGAAGATATCAAAATTAAAAGTGCAAATTTAAGACTGAAATATCACTGACTGAAAACCAGACTCAAATATTTTTTGTTGACTATGACTGAGACCCAACGCTACGACTGGAACAGCGCTGGGCATGTATGTATGAAGGACAGAGGAGACCTAACCCCTAAGCCTAGTGCAAAAATGGCAAAAAATCTGTTGATTTCAATTTCAGAAAGCTGGTTTCCCCTGGCAGGGAACAGGAGAAACATAAGTCAAAAGAATAAAAGGGTCACACAACATGCACATTTTCATGTACTGTATTGATCTGATCTGTAGAAATTAAAACAAGAGAAACAGAGCATTAATGACAAGCTGTCCAATAGTAATGGGGAAAAAGCTAATTTTGTGTCTCAACCACAGGGTGTATTCATGAAATGTCTTCCATCCGTCACTCTGTAGATAAGCCATATTTCTCTCACATACATCAATGCACTGCCAGAAGCACATCACATCATGTGGGTAATGTTGACCGACAATATATTTGAGTGGTTAAAAAACATATTACCCACATTATGAAGGGTCCCTTAAATGTGGTTACTGATAGGTTGTGACCACTCTGTACTGTAGTAAAAGTAGCATATAATAGCTGAAAATAAACTGGTCAAATAGGCTGAACTGGTGGCCTAAAGAGGGTAGGGTACTGAAAAAAATCAAGATCCAACACATACAACCCAGCAATTGCAGCCAACTCGTGGTTTCCACATCCCTGTGTGCTGACTGATACAAACTTTGAATGCAGACAGTGCGCAGTTCCATTCATATTACAATACAGTCACTGTGCCTCCTACATCGAGGACATAAAAACACACAGGGCTCCCATGGATATTTAATCAGCTGGCTTTGACTAATATAGCAACCAATTACAGTGACATGGTGTAGTACTAGACCCAGAGGCAGAAGTTAGGTAAAAAGATGTATTATGAAACAGAGGAACTTTTAAGGTGAGGCTGGTTGGCTGGCTGGCAAAAAAAAAGATTCTTCAACAAGGCAGCGGAGGGGAAGTGGATTTGAGCAAGGGGAAGCTGTCTTGCTATCAGGCAAAGATAGCTGACAATCTGGCGAAGAGTGGCTGGAGAACAAGTGTCCAGACCATACACCTCCAAGCCAACCAAGCAATGAAGCCCATAACTATGGCAATGCACATTAAGCAGTCAGATGGTCCAGACCGGATGGTCAATGATGAGTCAGGGGGTAATGAAAGGCCGGCTCAAAGAGCTCGAGCAAACTGGCTTAAACAGCGGGAAATGGAATATAGGATGTATTTTCATAGAGGCGGGTAGTTTCAATTTGACAGCAGAGGGGTTAATGATTTTGTCAATTTTTAAAGGTCTAGCATACCAGAGAGCAAAATTCCTGAATTCCATTCGGAGGAGGAGGTCCTTGGAGGATCTTCTAGATCTTCTGTCCCAGTTGGTACTGGAGAGCACAAGATCGATGGTGGTCAGCCATTTACTGGTTGTGGGCAGCTGATCAGCCAACCAAGGTTGACCCAGACCAAATGAACTGCCACTTCCCGGTTGATAGCCCAAAGAACAGAGGAAAGGGGACAGACCTATGCCCACACTGAAGAGGGAGTTAAGAGTATCATCTATCCAGGGGATTTGGGTGCTCCAGGAGGCCAGGTTCTGGGCACAGACACAGAGGAGGGTGGCTTCCAGATCCTAGTTGGCCCTTCCCTCTTATTTCATTAGTCTTTAGGGGGAAACTGGATGGAGGTAACCACTAGCAGTAGTGCCCAAAGCCTTACAAAAAATATGAATTTAATTTCCTTGTGAACAGGGGCCACCTGGCTTGACTGGAATTCAGACACTTTCTGGAGGCAGGAGAGGTTTTTTGTTTAGTCCAGACCAGGAATGGTTGCTTTGCCCCCTCTAATCAATGTCTGTGAGGATGGATGTTCTTCTCTGTTTCCTTAATCATTCTGTAGTCTGTTACTTCAATTGCCCACTAAGGCCCAAATTTTCAAAGCACAATTAGTGAGTGTTTTCCAGACTGTTTCTTGGTAATCTGTGGCGGCCTCTTAATGATGCCATGAGCCTTTAGCGTAGCCTTAACCCCCTTGAACGTAAAAACTAATGTCCTGATTTGTGGCGATTGCTGTCCTTCATGTTCAGTTTTTGCAGGTTACGTCTCTGACATGGCAGTCAGTTAGAACAGACTGTTGAAGTTAATCTTACTTTAGAAAGACCTTACAGTACTTCAGATACAGTTAGCCATAGGCTAAGAGGCATAGCTTATCCTTACAGTGATAACCTCAGTTTAGCACTCTCAGCAAGATAAGTTCCAGCAGCACCATTTGTCAATAATAATAATACTTATAGCGCTTTTCAAGACACCAAAAGATCCTTTATAAAGCAAGAACAGAATAAATAAGTTGAATAAAATGGAGAAAGGAACATTAGAGTGAAGCTTATTTTCTTGGTTAATACATTTTGTTTTCCTACCCCCTAATTAAGAAATTTTACTGGTAGCTCAATCACCTGTAACTTCAATGGTTTTATTGTTATAGATTTTTTTTCCAGATTTACACAGAAACTTGTTTACATGAATGTTTGTGAGTGAAACTGGTCACCAAAGTGACCACAGAGTAGCTCTGCACTGCATGACCCCACTGACCAACTTCATCTCACTACCAGAATAGCGAACCTCACTGCAAGGGAGCGCTGTGACCCAGTTCATGTCAGAAGACACTGTCACTTCACTCCTCTGAATAGATGTAAATAACAGCTAGTAAGCATTACAATATATGTTTTCATTACCACATCCCTTATATGTGCAACTAATTTAAACAAAGCTAATACCTCTTACAATGTCCAAAAAAATAATAATTTTCCTGAACTGTCACACAAGTGCATGGTGTAGGAAGAACTCTTAACTAGTATGGCATTAGAAATAAATACAAGAATAGTCATGAGGCAACTTCAATATTCTTGTATTTGTTCCGCAGGTTGTCTGGCACAACAGCAGCAACTAGAACAAGAGACAGAAGTCTGTGTATTTGGTTCTTATGCCAATGAACTGGCAGTAAACTACCATCTTTGCACATGGAGCTTTGTTTCTTTCAATATCAACATCTGGAATTACATACACCTACCAGACAGTCTTCAGCTGTTGCAGTTCAGGAGATATGCTTCATCTGCAAAGGCTCAAAATAAGTGCTGTGAGTGATGAGAACGATGAAGAGGCTGAACAGGGGCACACAAAAAGAATCACTGTTGACCTTGGAACAATCAGAATCCAAAATACTGAATTTTGTGTGTCAAGTCCAAGACCAGAGGCTCTTCCAGAGTTGATGTTTATCCTGACGAGTGTGAGTTGAGGGAAGACAACCAGCAAGTTCTCAGTGCAGTGCATGCCATGAAAGTTGTAAATGATCATGCTGAACTCATTCAGGAGTATTGTGCTCTCATAACAAAGGATGAGTCACAAATGCAGTACTTGTGACAAATTGTTGAGAAGCAACGCAAGAAGACAGTCGCAAAGACACCCTGTTATCTATTCTGTTGTGAATATTCACTGACGATGTATAATGTTTCATGTCATCAGAGTTGTTCTTGAAAGTTAGAAAGTAAGACAAAAACAATTTCACACAATATTTGGCAAGATGTGTAAGTGTACCTGAACCACTTTCTTTGTTGAGATATGAGGCTGAAACTTTTTTTTCAGGGTTTTCAGCAGAAATGGAAAATTTTGGGGGGTAAAAAAAAAAATCTGATTATTTTGTTATATAAGCTTTACCGTACGGAGCATATAAAAAGGGGATTATGAGTTGTAGGCAGTGTTGAAAAGATGTGTCTTTATGGATTCCTTGAATATGGAGAGTGAAGAGGATTCTCTGATGCTTTTGGAGTTTCAGTGAGTGGGAGCAGCGATGGAGAAAGCCCTGTCACCCCAGGTCAGACATTAGGTCCAGGTGGGCTGAATTCTAGATGTATTGAAGTTTCTTGAGTATTTTGGAGGATGTACTGTAAAGAAGACTGTTGCGGTAGTTGAGTCTGGATGTGAGGAACGCACAGAGTGAAGGACACACGCCGGCAATGCTTCTGAGGTGGAAGAAGACTGTTTTAGTGGTATGCTTAATCTGTTAGTCGAAAGAGAAGGTGTTGTCAACGATGATGCCAAGACTTCTGACGTGAGGGAAAGTGAGTACAGTGAAGTCATCGATGGTGTGGGAGAAGTTGTAGGTGGATTTGGAGAGTGATTTTGGATGGTGGTGATGATTTGGATGATGATACCTAATTTGTCACAGGAAGTTTGAGCAAGTTTGTTTGGAGCTGTGACTTTATTTCTATGATGCAGTTGGTGAGGGTGCAATGGGTGGAAGTGGTGACTGTCTGGCTGGAGACATAGAGCTGGATGTCATCTGCAAAACTGTGAAACTGGAGTCCATGATGGCGGATTAGGTGGCCAAGGGGGGCCGAGAACCAAACCTTGGGGAACACCTTTGGAGAGGGGAGCAGTGGAGGATTTACAATTATTGATGATGATGATGAACTGAAAAAAAAATCATTTTGAAATCCTCTTAAAGCACATGAAATTCTCTATTTTGAGCCAAAATGTTTTACGGAACTCAGTTTTGTGTCCCAAATGACAAATCAACTGCACAAAAATCTGAGACTGTGCAGCAACATGTAAAGAAACAGCTTGGGGCTCAAGTCAAAGCCTCCCTCAGGTGAGTTCCAGTAGATCTAGAGCCACATCAACAGGCTTGGAACCTGCTTCCTTCCTCACCTTACATGAAAAGTCTTAGTTCTGGGCTTACTGTACATGGCTGCTCATCCTACTCCATCCAGACACATCTCTGCTAGACCTGAATTTATGGATAAGGCCAGGGGGACCTGACTCACATAAAATTCTGCTTATATTAGAGGTCTTAAAACTTGGTGAAATGTCATTCAGAGGTCCACTTGTCTGTAGGGACAGCGACTGGAGTAAGGACAGAGGCAGTGGCTGGAGATGTCTGTAGCATAGGGCGTACTGAGAACCCAGTCTGGTGGTGATGGTTTATGCAGGGTTGATGATTACAGCGCCAAGTTACTTTGCTAGCATCCTGTGTTTTGTTGAGCATTGATATTCTCAGTTATCTTGTCACAGAAACAAACACAGCTAAGTGGAGTCAAGGCTTCTTCAGCATGTGCTCATCTTGTTTCTTTGATAGCTTAAAATCCAGATGTCTCGTGGCGAAAATCCTTCATCCAGTTAAAAGATATTCTTAAAAACAGATAAGATTTAAAACATTTGTTCGAAGACAGTAGCTGTGAGCACTGATATGCATGTAGGATGCATGTGTGTGAGAGAAGTGGTTGGAAGGTTAGGGGAAAGACATTGTGAGTGGGAAGGCTTGTGTGTGAAGTTGCCCTGAGCATAACTCAGCAGAGAAAAGGAGGAGCTACAGTTTCATTGCAGGAGAACAGTGGCCATTGCATCAGCTTGTGTGCTTGTGCGTGCATGCATGTGTGTACGAGATGTCTCAGGCCGCCAGCAACTAATACTCAGCAAGGGTTAGTGAATCTACAATCCCAGTGTGCAAAACAGCAGCTTTATGTGCTTTCTGAGCATCGGAGGGTGAGGAAGAAAGAAGGAAAGCAGCAGAGGAAAATAGAGGAAAAATAGCTGGGATTCCAAGCTCTGTCCCTCATATACCTCTGTATCTACAGAAGCCTGTAACAATTACTACATAATTTTTCATAATCGTGACAAGCGTTTCAATTTACCTCGATAAAACAGCTGAATGAAACAAAAACGTCACCTCAAGGTGCTTAACATGTGATATGCCACTGAGTATCTATTGACACTACCATTGTAGATTCAGCTGCCACAGCGCTGCTATGGGCACATGCTGGTGTTAAGCAAAATGAAAAAAGAGAGCCTTGTAACTGGGAGGAGGCAAATGTTGGGTTTGCAGCAAAAAAGTGACAAGCCAAAGGTTCACATACCACTAATCTACAACTAACAGATGCATAAAATGAACAGAAAAAAAAAATATTTAATCGTAAAATCACAATTATTACAATTAATTGTTGTGACAATTTAGAGCCCATGACAGCCCTATATCTGCACAGAATGAAAAGCATACAAGCTGGAGAATGAATCATTTTTCTCTCCACATCCACAATCATTGTGAATACTACATGAAGAGCGATCTGATTTTTTAAAAATGTAAATATATATATGATTAATACATTTCAACAAATAATATGAATGTGTGCCAAACCCATGATACAATAGCGGAACAAACCTGGTGTGATAGCAGCCTGAGACTTTGCTTTATGATTAGCCAGGTGCTGTGGCTGTTTGCACAGTTCTTAAAATCACATTTGCTGATAAGACATACAATCATGGAAAAATTATTAGACCACCTTGTTTTCTTCAATTTCTTGTTCATTGTAGTGCCTGCTACCACTAAAGGTATACCTGAAGAATACAATGAAAACGATTAAACATGCAGCTGATTCCATCATTACTTTATGTCCTATGTGACATGCTTCAGCTTCATTGTATTCCCTGTAGGGTATATAAGAGGCCATTTCAGCACTGCACATGCAAAGGCTTGGAGTGGTTTCCTGCTTACATTGAAGCCGTAGCACAACTCAGAAGCTGTCAGCTCTCACATAATGCCTAAAACACAAGGATTATGTGAAGTCACAAAGTCGGCCATCTTGGCACTGCTGGAAACTGGCATGAGTGAGAGACAGGTAGTGAAAAAACTGAAGATCTCCAAGACAGCCGTTCATTACACCAAGAAACAAGCCCAACATGGTGCCACCACATTGCTGGCTGGTGGCGGCAGGAAACGTCTTTCTACCCACGAGATGACCGTGCACTCATCCGTTCTGTGTCAGGAATCGTGGTCAGGCCTCCAGGGACTTTAAAATGAGTGAGCACTGTGGAGAAATGTGACTTGTTGGGCAAGGACAGTTGGAAATCGACTTCATGAAGCTGGTCTGAAGTCACATAGGGCACAGAAGAAGCCCTTCATCAACCAGAGGAATCCTCTTTGCTGAGGATCACAAGGATTGGACTGTTGATGGTTGGGCTGAGATTCTCTTCAGTGATGAATCCAATGTTCAGTTGATGCCCACTCCAGCCAACTTCCTGGTGAGGAGGAAGCCTGGAGAAGCCTACAGACCAGACTGTCTTGCCCCTACAGTAAAACATGGGGGTGGATCAGTGACCATCTGGGCTTGTTTCAGTTTGGGGGAAACAGGGCAAATGCAACTGTGTGAAGGGCGAATGAACCGGGTCATGTAGAGGCTACTCTGGAAAACAGTCTTCTCCCATCAGCTGGAAAACTCTTTCCTGCCTCCAATGACTGGATTTTCCAACACGAAAATGCCCCTTGCCACATGGCAAGGTCAGTTAAAGCCTGGATGGAGAGCCAGAACACTGGAACCATGCCTTGGCCTGCTCAGTCACCAGATCTACATCCAACTGAAAACCTGTGGAAAACCATCAAACGCTAAATGGAGAACCACAAGCCCACAAACAAAGCACATTAGTTTGAGTGTGTGCAACAGGAATGGGCTGCTGTGACAGCAGAACAATGTCAGAAGCTGGTGGAGAGCAGCCAAGACGCATGGCTGCAGTTATCAGAAACAATGGTTATGCCATCAAGTACTAACTCCTGTGCATCATGTGACTAAAACAGACAGAAAAGAAAACATGGAATGTCTAAAAGCACTGTTTTGGCAGCACAATGCCATAGCTACCGATGGAAGAACTTATTATCAAGAAAACCCTGGAACATGTCTGATATAAGCTCTGAAATTAAGCTCTTATGAGGTATTTTTGTTGTTATCATTATATTTGTCCAAACAAATGTACCTTTCGTGGTACCAGGCATTAAAATGAACAAGAAATTGAAGAAAACAAGGTGGTCTAATCATTTTTTCCATGACTGTATCTCAAGTCAAGTCAGCTTTATTGTCATTTGTATGTCGTACGACCAACATACAGAGAACTGAAATACTCAGAGGCCCCACGATGCAAAATGAACATAGAAAAAAGTATAAAAAATATAAAAATAGCAAAAAAAGAAATAGAAAAGAGAGTATACCAGTACCCAGCCGGTCCAGTTTGTGAGTGAGCTGTTCGGGAATGATTGTGTTGAAAGCTGAAGTCAATGAACAGCATTCTGACATACGTGTCCTTCACGTCCAGATGACTGAGGGCTGAGTGAAGGGCGGTGGAAATCATCGGTCCAATGGTTGGACCGATATGAAAACTGGTAGGGGTCCAGGGAGGGGGAATGACAGATCTGATGTGCTGCATGACTTGCCGTTCGAAGCGCGTCATGAGGATGGGGGTAAGTGCAACCGCACGGCTTGATTAAAGTCATTGAAGTAGCAGGGGGACTTCTTTTTTGGGACCAGGGCGATTGTGGTGGCCTTGAAGCACATGGGAACAACAGACTGAATCAGTGAGATTTTAAAGATGTCTGTGAAGACATCTGTGAGTTCAGCTACACAGTCCCTCAGTACACGACCAGGGATGTTGTCCGGGCCTGGAGCCTTGCCGGCGTTGATCCTGCTTAGGGATCTCCTCACACTTGCTGGGAACAGCATCACCTGGTCGCTGGGAGGGGGTGGGGTCTTGCGTGCAGTTGTGTTGTTCTGTGCTTCAAAGCGAGCGAAGAAGCCATTCAGTTGATTCAACAGAGAGGTGGAGCTGCCACAGGTCTGCAGTGTGGGCTTGTAGTCCTTAATGGTCTGCATTCCCCACCACAGGCTCCTGGTGTCTCTGCTGTCACTGAAGCAGTGGGCTATCCTCCTGGAGTACTGCCTCTTAGCCTCTGTGATGACCCCTGAGGTCATCTTGTGTCTTGTGGGTTGTTCTAGTTCAGCTATTGGTTCTGTGAGAGGCTGTTAAAGGGAATCAGGAGCACCTGTGACACCCAGTGTGGTCCTGGGTTACTTAAGGGCTGACTGCAGTCTAATCTCTCTCTACTCTGCTTCCCTCCACAGGTATTGCATCGGTCTGGTCATGGGTTAGTTTTCTTTGTTTAGGACATTTGCATTTACAACACTTGCACAGACATAATTCATGCATACATCACGCACACACACCACTGACTCTGTGTTCTCACAACCCCATACTGGTTTGGTTTTTAATTTGATATAATTTAAGGGAATAAAGATGAGCTTTAATTTTTGAAACTTGGTGTGTCTCTCCTTTTGTTGCCGCCGTCTTGAGCCCGGTCGTAACACCTCTCTGATGCCATGTGACAGGTTGGCCCTAGCTATCCTCAGGCTCGCCTCGTCTCCAGCTCTGAAGGCAGCTTCCTGAGCCTGTAGACCTCCTCTGTCAGCAATGGCTTCTGATTGGCACGGACAGTGATGGTCCGTAACATCATCAATACACTTGGTGATGTAGGCAGTGACGGTCTCTGTGTACTCCTGGAGGTCTGTGGTGTTGTTGGTGGTGGCAGCCTGTTTGAACATGTTCCATTCAGTGGAGCTGGAACAGTCCTGAAGTGACTCTTCGGATCCCTCCAGACAAACTCGTACTTGCTTCTGAACTGGTTTGGTGACTTTAACCAGTGGTCTGTATGGTGGCATTAGCTGAACAGTGATGTGATCCAAGGCACAACGGTGGGGGAGGGGCAGGGCCTTGTAAGCTCCACTCACGGGGGTGAAAATATTGTCCAAAGTGTTGCTTTGTGTTCTGTTGCTCTCACAGCCCTCATGGATGAGCAAAGCAGTCTAATGTAGTCCAGCTTGTTATCCAGAGACCGCATGTTGGCCAGCAGAATGGTGGGTATAGCTGGCTTGTGTGGGTTACCTGCTAGCCTAGTCCGGATACCTCCGCGCTTACCCCTCTTCTGCTTCCTCATACGCCGCTTGTGGCACCTCCAGGGTGGGCGAGATGCAGGAGTGGGGGGTGGTGACGGTGTGGGCTTCCGGAGCAGACCGCAGTCCGGCTCTTCAACACGCATGGAGTGTAACTCAGAAAAAGAGGTTCTGTTTACTCCGAGCAGGGCCTCACAGCAGCATGTGTGTTTGGAGACACACAAGACAAAAAATACGAAAACACTGTTTCGATGGGACAGAGAGAATCTGCTGCATCCATGCACGCCACCATCTTGGTAAAGTGTTTTAGAGGTATTTTGTGTTATATTTGTTTATTTTCTCAAAACCACAACAGCTATCAATAAATTAAATGCTCTGACAAAAAAAGAGAAACTTGGTGTCTGTCAAAATCCTGCAATTAACCTACCCAACCATTTCAGTTGGCTAAATAGTCTGATAAACAAGAAATACTGTTCTGATTGCTTCTATGCGTGTGTAGACTCACATAGATTCACCTTACTTATCAGAGATTTACGTACACTACAATATTACTCACAATACCACTTGGAATTCATTTTTTGAGTTCAAATGTTGGAGTTAAAAATTTTGCGTGCGTAATTTGAGTGGTTTCAGATTTAATCTCTTCCCACAGGATCAAACGACTGAGAACAGTGAACAGCACGGACCATCTATGGTAATCCAAACAGCATCCCTCAGACTCAGACATTTAAGATAACTTATGTATGATTCAACGAAAGTGCAAGTTGTGTGTTCCAACCAAACGGTTCATCAGGTGGTATAACAAACACACTTTCAGTCTCAACAGTCTTTGGTTGGAAGGAACACCTGCATACACTTGACTGTCCGCAGCATACGGTTGTTCACCCTTCAGCTAGAGCGAAGTTTTTAAAAAGCTATTGCTGTTTAGAAAAAACTGGTTCAAATCTGGATTTAAACAAAACTTGAATTGTACTGCAGAAGCTGTGTGTGGAAGTTTATTTGAGTATTCTGAACTATAAAAAATCATGAGCCTATAAGTACATTTTGGGTTAGTAACAAGTATATTTCTTGAGTTTATAGATTTTGTTCAATTAAGCACATTGCATCAAAATAAGTAAGTATGGAAAAACTAAAGCCAATATACAAATGGTAAACAAGTATTTTAAGTACAGTACGATTAGATTAAAAAAATATTTTTGTAACTTTTGAGTGTGAATACATTTTAATTTTTAATAGTTTCTAATTTAACAAAATTGGGTTACTTGACTTAAAAACTTTAAGGTACTCAGATTCCACAAAAGTTTTGAGCATTTTACAGTGTAAAACAGCAAAAGTTTAGTCTGATTTAATGTCAGACAGTAAGAAAAAAAGGTTATATGTCTTTTTAAACATTGGATGCAAACTTCTGGTTTCAACGGTAGATATTTCACTAACATTCAAGTCAACATCTGATCACGCCTGGCAGTCAACAACTTCATATCAGGATTGTCGATACCCCTGTATGTCAGTTTTAATTAGTTCTAAATAGAAACTTGTATGTCAGGCAAGGTCCCAGTCTTTAATTTAAAAAAAAAAAAAAAACTTAAACAAACTAACCATTAATAGCTAATGCTGAGGTACACACCCATGTGTCAGTGCAGCTCCCTAGTCACTGTTGTCACTAAATGTAAAGAAGAACAACACAGCCTGCATTTTGTTCAATGTTTCACCAACGTGTGATGGATTGTGCTGAATCTCCCCTACTAAACACAGAATCTCACTGATTTATATATTTCACATACTGCACTTTATATATATACTTATTATTATTTTTTAATTTTTACTTTTATTTTTTAAAAGACCTTTCTAATCAAACACAAACTCAAACTTCTAAACTTATGGTTATGTCACTGCTAACATGAGAAAAAGATCACAGCTCAGCAGTAGGTGTAACCTCCAACACACCTCTCCTGTCTGCTGCTCCCTCTCTGTCTTCCATCTCACACCAAATCCAAAATAATAGAACTGATCCTCTGTCAGTTCATGCATCTGGTGCAATATTTGGATTAGTGCAAGACAACACAATTCCCACCTGACAAGTTCAGCTGTCTAGACTACTCCTGTACGTAACTTACAGTTAGCTTAGCTTCCTGTTTTGTCTAGCATTTGATTTGTTAGCTGAGTTAGTCGAGGGTGGTCATGGGTAGGCAGAGCTGTAGAAGGCAAGAGTGGATCTGTGTCAGACAAAAAGCGGTGCTGCAAAGACAGAGAAGAAAGGAAAGAGGGATGGAGGAAGTCCTGATATAAAAGAACACCAGGGGAAACTGGGTTCTTAGCCAGCAAAGGGACAGACGAAGGGAAGAAAGAAGTACGGATACAAAAGAAAGCAGGGGGACGGTGGCTTCTCAGCCAGCAGAGGGAGGAGAGAGGACAACATAATCTCCATGGGAAACGTGAACACACTCCTCCCTCCTATCTCCATGCATCCATGATCATTCCTTCACACAGACCAGTGAAGGAGTGGACTTCAGCTGAGCAACGAGACCATGGAAGATGCAGGAAAAAAGAATCCTCAAAAAGCAGTATTGAGTGAATACAAGGGGTTAATCCAGAGTGGAGCAGGCAGAGCTTCTGCTTCCTTTTTTCCCTCTTGGTCCATTTCCTCTGTTTCTGCAGCTGTTCTCCTGTTTGCACTCACTTCGTCACTGCATGTGTGATAGGAGGGATGGTAGCAGTGGGAGCAGGAGAGGAGGGAGGAGAGCTAAGTGATGACAGTGAACCAGTAGTCCCCTGCCTGATGTCAGCCCTCCCTCTGGCTCCCTCTGTTGGCTAAGCTGAGCAACACTACGGCGCATCGTAGAAATAAAGCCTGATGCACAGCTGAATGCTGCTCAGTTGAGCCTGCTTGTTTTTTCTGAACTGTTTGAGAAACGTCCAGACTAATATGTTTTAGGTCTTGTTGGATAGAACCCATCAGCTGCAAACCAATACAGATAGGCGTTTATAGGCAGTTATATGCTGTGAGCCTTTTAATATGCAAGAGGCTCCTTTAGTTCTAACTGACTGGACGGTACCACGGATTTACTCTCACTTGGAAATACATGGTGAGTAGCTCATTAACAACACAAAACTCATGTACCTCAGTTATAAACCTGTCAGGTGAGGGACAACTGAAGGTAGTAATGGTTTTGAAAATGAGTGATCTAACGACACTGCTGCAGGTGCCTGATAAGACAACCCAGTCTCATGCAAATCCTGAAACAGTCACGAAACTTAATCTACTGATTGGTGTCAAGGGACTTTTTCGTGTTTCCCAGCACAAATTTCAAACCAATACATTTCAACTGGACTTGTGTTTTGCGTCTGCGACACGTTTTTTCCCAATCAGACAGCACTGTGATGTTTTTGTCGTTCTTTTCTTCCGACAGTCAGGCATTAACCAGTTTTCCTGTTCTGGCCCGTCAACACTAATAACTATAGAGATCACTATACAGATGGGTGCACCCACACTGACCAACGCTAACATTATGTAAACACCGGCGCTGCTATAAACTCTGTATTCATTCAAATAGAAGACAAGAAATATATCCAGGCAGAGAGAAGCTGTTCTGAGATCGCTAATCTCAGGGCCTCACACGTCGCTATTATTGCTTATTTGTGGTCAAATATAAGCGCTTTTACTGTGTTTGGGCTACATGCTCGTCGCTACGTTCATTTCTCAGTAAACAAATACAACTCTGAAAAGAAGGACACATGCAGGAAAACGGTGAACGGAACATGTACTGTGATCACAGCGATGGATCATCTGACTATTGTAACTGAGAGGCCAGCGGTGGGGAATGTATCTGTAGCTTTGTGCAGCTTTTAGCTAGCTCGTCGAGGCTGGCTACATAGCCTAGCTGCTGCTTCTTCTTCTATTGATTTGGCAGTTGGCATCCAACATTCAGATGCATTACCGCCACCTACTGTACACACAAAAACATTACAGACTGGGTAGGAAGGATCTCTTCCGGGTCTTTGGCAAGGCTGCGTGCCGACACTAACAGGGTTACCTCAGCAACGAGCGCAAATTTCTCCAAACACTATTTCATACTACACGTATTGCGCTTTGACAGTAGCACATTTGTCAGTACATAAATCCATTTATTTTAGTTTATTAATATAAAAACAGAATTCTAGTTGTAAACCCCAAGAAGAACTACATATTTCATGGCATGTCTAATTATGTTGTATTGTAACGCGACTGGAAGTTGTAGTTCGTTATTCAAAACAGCCATTTCTCCTAAATGGAGGGTGAAGTATAAAACTCTCAGTGCAATTTGGGGTTTAAATTGATGAGGAACACGTTTATTTGGACAGACTTTATAAAAGATATAAATATATATATGTGTGTGTGTGTGTGTGTGTGTGTGTGTGTGTGTGAAATAATTTTTTTATTAAAAAAAAAAAACAACATTCATCCATATTATTTGATTGTCTATATTAATTTCATGACTGCAGCGGATCAAAGCCTGGTATCCAGTGCACTACAGAGGTTAACACATTATTATTAGCATATGATCAGTCCCTCTACTAAGGCATTTGGAAACCTTTTCAAGAACTGATTATACTTTTGCTTCCCAAAATCTTCAGTACTGATGGGATTCCAACACGCTGGTTAACCTTGTACATGCATTCAGAAATATAAATATTTCATCAGTTGACAACCCTCCAGTTTAACGTAATGCAGTCAACGGTAGCGTCAAAAATAAAACAGCATCTCTCACATCAAATCTGAAAGTTAGAAAACTTTATGTTAAGCTTCTGGAAACTGAAACTGCAGCACAAGAGGAAATTCTGCTAAGTACCTGCTCACCTGAAACGTTTCACAAATGACAGGATCTACTGGATGAACTTCGTGCCCCATCAAGACAGGAAGCAGGATTTATTTTACTAGGTAGAATCACTACATGAACAGGTTCTGACCGAGCTACTGTCTTTAGTTAAGGATGAATGGTCACTGGTCATCCAGCAAAGATCTCAGCAATCAGGACCAAAGTGGGGAACTTAGGGTTCCATAAACATTAATAGCACACTAAAACAATCTTATCCGAAGCTGTATAAGTCTGACATTGTGTAGGACATAAAGTCTGAACTGAGTTATTGGGCCGTCTGCTCCTTAGATGTGCTATTGGAGTAAAACAAAGGAAGGTCACTGGGCCTGGATTGATTAGCTCCACAACTGAGGAAAAACATTTCTTCTTGCCCCTGGTTGGCCTTCTGCAGTTGAATGTGATTAGTAGAGGTTACTTTTACAGTAGCTCAGTTCTGTTTCAAGACAAGCCTCCAATGACCCAATCAGAGCACTATATACCTCATTGGGTCCAGAAGGCATTTGATTGGCTTGAACAAGGTGCTGGAGGCATTCCTCTGAGAATGTGCTCCAACGCATGGATTTCAGTGAAGGCTTTATTCATATGATTAAGTTACTATAACCTCTTTGCAGTTGTGGTAATCTAGGTTTTCTGGCTACAAATCCTACCATAAGGGTTGCCCCTGCTAAATAAAATGTTGGGGATATTTGCAGCATTGACTAACAGGATGTAAAGATCCTGAATCGTGAACCAAACTGCCACCTTAACACGTAAACGAATGCATAGTTGAAGTGGCAGCACTAGAGAGAGTCCATCACCTGTTGAGTAAAGCAGATGCTAATGTCAGAGTGTGTTGGGAAACCCTGCTGCTGCACTGCTTCTGCTAGACCAAGTTTTATTCCTGTCTTTCAAATGTACTCTTTGCCTCTTACTACTAACACTTTTCCATTTCCTGCCAACATGTTTCTTATGATGAATTCACTTCTTGTTTTCCTCATCTTTTTGGTTTATGACGAAACTATAAAGTGACTCAATATGTATACCTGACTTACCTCAGAGTCTTTGTTCAGCTATGTTATTTGTATTGGTCAAATATTTTTATTACTTAGACCAACATTTGTGTTTTCAACTTTGTTTCACTGAGCCAGACACTAGTGGTTCAGTCGTTTACATTTTACAGAGAACTGCTGCCATCTAGTGGACTAACTAACATTTAAAGGCCCTCCCTTCATTTACAAAAAGCATCTCGGTACATAAAATTATAATTTAAGAGATTACCAAACAAACAACCTGCTTCAATGGTATTTTACAGGGCTCAAAGACCAAGCACACACAGTTTAAATACAAATGGGTATATGTAGACACAGTAAAAACAATAGCCACATACACATCATGTTAGAATGACTGCACAAGGGTATTTCAGAAAGTTCTCAGCCTTACAAGAAAACGTCACAAGAAAAAAAAAATGTCCTTGAACTTACAGTTGACGGGTCCATTGAGGTTCATCCTTCCCTGTCCCTTCAGAAGAAGGTCACATCTCCAGATACTCCTCAACAGCATGGATAACTTCATCATCATTCCATGCAAGTGGGATTTTAGTTTGGGGAACATATAACAGTGCCAGGTCAGGTGAGTAAGGTACATGAGGCAACTGGTCAAAGCCACATTTGGCTGTTTTCGCCAACCTGTGCTGTTTGGACAGAGGAGAACTGTTTAAATTCTTCATAGCATAGACTTAACAAGGTGCTGGAGGCATTCCTCTGAGATTGTGGTTCATAATAAGATGATGGCATCATGCAGCTGCTGCAGATCTGTCAGCTGCATGATTTCACAATAAGATGATGGCATCATGCAGCTGCTGCAGATCTGTCAGCTGTAAAACCTCCTGTTCACTACATCCAAAAGGTGACTGAGGAGCTCACTGGAGTACAGTAAACTCACTGTCGCCTTTAAGAAACCAGTTTGAGGTGATTTGAGCTTTGTGACTTGCCATGTTATCCTGCTGGAAGTAGCCATCAGAAGATGGGTACAGTGGTCATAAACGGATGGACGTCATCAGCAACAGTCCTCAGGTCGGCTGTGGTGTTTAAGTAATGCTCAGATGGTACTAAGGGGCCCAAAGTGTGATCCCCCACACCACTACTTTCATGTTGTTTAAGCCAACTTCTGAGCCCACCATCTGAAAGCCGCAGCATAAATCGGTGATTCATCAGACCACCCAACATCTTTCCAAGCTTCTACTGTCCAATCCTAGTGTGCCACTGTGACTTGTAGCCTCAATGTCCTGTCCTCAGGCAGGAGAGGCCCTTGGTGTGGTCTTCCACTGCTGTAGGCCAGCTGCTTCAAGGTTGGACATGTTGTGCGTTCAGAGATGGCCTTCTGCAGACCTTGGTTGGAACGAGTTATTGAGTTACTGCTACCTTTCTGTCATTTCAAAACCAGCCTGGCCATTTTCCTCTGACCTCTGGCAGCAACAAGCCATTCTGAGAACTGCTGCACACTGGATATGTTCTCTCTTCACAGCATTGTCTGTAAACCCTAGAGATCGTTGTGCTTGAAAATCTCAGGAGATCTGAAAATAGCCAGATCAGCCTGTCTGCCACCAACAACCATGCCACGCTCAAAGCCACTTGAGTCACCTTCCTTCTCCCATTCTGATGCTGGGTTTGAACTTGACCAGGTCGTCCTGACCAGGTCTTCATGCCAAATTGCACTGAGGTGCTGCCATGTGATTGGATGATTAGATATTTGTGTGAAGAAGCAAATGAACAGATGTACCTAATAAAGTGGCTGGTGAGCGTAAGGCTTCATAGTATACAGTTATGCACCAAAAGGGAATCACGCAGCTTGTTTCCGGGTAAGGCAGAGAACTTTTTGAAGGACCCTCATATAATCAACATAATGTGAGAAATTTCTTCATAGAAGATGTCCAAAAGGTTCTATTTTTCTGTTTGTCTACATATTCTAAATATTTCTACACATGTTCAAACCCACAGAAGTGAGATATTTTATTTAATCAAACAGTGCCTGTCATTTTGGTCACTTGTCAGTAGCATTACATCGTTTCACTCTATTTTTTGTAGTGCTCACTTGTGACACATAACAATTATTTTAGTTTGGTTGTTTTGACCATGGACAACAGCACTGAGGGACTGGTTTTACCAAAACCTGGCAGCAGTAACTATATTGGTAGTCGACTCATCTAATGGTAAGAATTTAAAATTAAGTTAGCTAACTTTACTTGTAGCTGTTGCTGTTCAAAATGGGCTGACTTCCTTGCTGTCAATATTGCTATCTGCAGCTTTCTCAATATCAATGACCAACCGCCTACACTTGACACTGAGTTTGTAGGGTTATCAAAATGTTAACATTAAAATGTCAATCAGCTGATGCCTCCTTCGGGATGAGCAGTGCATTAGGAGACGGTGTTAACCTGAACCCTCTGTCTGCATGGATTCATTTCATTACTGTATGTCATAGTCAGCCTTTCCCTGAACTGGAAAGTCTGTATTTTTGGTACTTAGTTCACAGAGACATTTCTCACTGGAGTAATATGCAGTTAAGACTATGACAGGCAAATATTTATTCTTTTATTTTATTTTATTTTTTTCTGTCAGAATTGGGCGAGAAAATAACTGAAATGATTTACACACTCTTACAATCAGTAAAATATTTAGTTTAAGCCATTTTCTTACTCATATATGGATGTAAACGTGAACACAAAATATAAAACAGCCAAATACCACTGTAAGATGATTATTAGTGAGACGAAAGGCGAATATACACTACCGGTCAAAAGTTTTAGAACACCCTAATTTTTCCAGTTATTTATTGCAATTCAAGTTGTGCAAGTTCAATGAATAGCTTGAAATGGTACAAAGGTAAGGACTGAACAGCCAGAGGTTTAAAAAAAAAGGTTTGGTTACACAAAACCGAAAAATAATAAATAAATAAAGGCCTTTTCCAGGAAACACGAAATGGGTTAACAATTTAAAGCTGTTCTGCAGCAGTGAAGGTTGAAAAAGCCTTAAAAGCTGGTGCTACTAATTCCTACAGGTGTTCCAACTTTTCTTGATTACATACAACCCCCTCTGTCTGCATAAAAGTATTGTTGGAACACACTGTGGTACCAGACCCTCATGAGCATCAGCTGAACAGTATTGTACTGCAGAAAGTAGTGTGTTGCTACAAAAATGGCGAGAAAAAGGCAATTAACAATGGAAGAGAGTCAGACCATCATAACACTTAAAGATGGAGGTCTTTCCTACAGGGAAATTGCAAAGAAAGTCAAGGTGTCAGTGAGTACAGTTTCCTTCATCATCAAGAGGCACTCAGAAACTGGGGAAAACTCTGACAGGAAGCGGTCTAGCAGACCCAAAGCTACAACTGAATCAGAGAACAAGTTTCTGAGAGTTAACAGCTTGCGTGATAGGCGGCTCACAGGACAACAGCTTCAAGCACAGCTTAATAGTGGTCGTAGTAGGCAAATCTCAGTTTCAACTGTGAAGAGAAGACTTCGAGCTGCAGGTTTGACAGGACGAGTTGCAGCAAGAAAGCCATTGCTAAGACGTCAGAATAAGACAAAGAGGCTCTCCTGGGCCGTGAAACACCGCCATTGGACTACTGAAGACTGGAAGAAGGTATCATGGACTGATGAATCAAAATTTCAAATCTTCGCTTCATCACACAGGATCTTTGTACGTCGTCAGGTAGGCGAGAGGATGGTTCCACAGTGTGTGACATCAATTGTCAAACATGGAGGAGGGAGTGTGATGGTCTGGGGCTGTTTTGCTGGATCCAGGGTCCGTGACTTGTACAGAGTGAGAGGTACCCTGAACCAAAACAGCTACCACAGCATTCTGCAGCGCCATGCAGTACCCTCTGGTATGCGCCTAGTTGGTCAGAGGTTCATCCTACAGCAAGATAATGACCCAAAACACAAGTCCAATCTATGCTAAAACTACCTCAGGAAAAAGAACAAGATGTTCAGCTTGAAAACATGGAGTGGTCAGCACAGTCTCCAGACTTAAACTCCATTGAGCTGGTTTGGGATGAACTAGACAGAAGAGTGAAAACCAAGCAGCCTACAAGTGCCACACATTTCTGGGAACTTCTACAACAGACTTGGGAAGAACTTTCTGGACAATATTTGATTTCTGTTGTAGAAAGAATGCCACGAGTGTGTTCAGCTGATGTATCTGCCAAAGGTGGCTACTTTGATGAGTCAAAAGTTTGGAATATATTTTGGTCTATAAATTGATTCCATGATTTATTTTTCACCTAAAATTGCTTGTTTGTTCTATGCTTTCATTTCAGAATGCAATGACACAAAAAACTGAATGGTTTTCAGTAAAAAATTGGAAAAAGTGTGGTGTTCTAAAACTTTTGACCGGTAGTGTAT
>NW_007577944.1:397386-413406 GCF_000690725.1 Stegastes partitus | reverse complement strand
TGTGTGTGTGTGTGTGTGTGTGTGTGTGTGTGTGCTCTGATCAAACAAAGGAAAGGCAGGCAAGCCATGAATTAAAGGTGTTCTTCAGACCGACACAGGCCTGCATACACACACACACACACACAAACACCCTTATTGATGTATTGAATTCCCTACTCTCTGACCACAGCCTTGACCATCAGAATGTCCAGCTGGACATTTAGTAATGTGTGAGGTCTACAGATCATGTCTTAAACCTCCTGAGCTGCTCACAGACTCCGCGATGCTACCTCCATTCATATCAAACATACGCTGAACATTTACTGGGATGATAATCACACTAGGCCCTGCTATTAGCATTCTAATCCTTGTGGCTAATGTTAGGTACGATAAAACTGACAGGTAAACTCTCAAACCCAAACACTTCCTCATTAGGACTTGTTGACCTGTCCACTTTGGATTATTGTCTTACTATGAAAAATTATTAGTGCTACAGCGACTAGTTGTACCACAATCTGTCATAACGTTGTCCTGTGGTGTGTGCATGTCTGAGATTAGGAAGAAGAATATCTGTGACATTCCTCTTTATGTGTGAGGCGACCCAATTTGACAATCTTGTGGGATGCTCAGACTCCTGCAGCGTGAGCCCATACACAACATTTGAAACTGAACCTTGAAACTATTCAGCAGTCCTTTGAATGTCTGTCCTAAAAGCTGCCACCTTCACTTGAGGTTAAAGAAGTGCTTCACTTACAGGAAGGAAACAAACGGCTCTTTAAGGGTGTCTAAAAACTCCTCTACTTCCAAGCCTACAGGAAACCGAGCACACTTCACGAGTATGAAATGACCGTGGACGTCCAACTGCTTTCATAACATCCCCTTGCTCTTCAATCAACAAGCAAACCAGGAACCCCTCAAATACACCATGAGTCAGAACTTTACAACGCTCTGCACTCAGCACAGACAGAAGAAGCTCAAATGATGCAACACACTTTTCACAAAACACCTGATGAGATGCGCCCATCACTGTTTATTTATCAAGATGTCCCAAAAGAGAAACCCTTTCACTTATTATCTATACACACTCAGATCACAAACCTGAAATACTTAATTATTTATCTATTAAATACATAACTAACTTCAGCCACTGTAGAACAAGTCAAATGATCCACCTGGATGACTGTTCACATCCGATTCCTTCCAAGACACAGAATCCTATGGAAGCCTATAGCAGGCTTTTGAACATTTAATTCCATAATAACATTATAATTTTCCACCAGTGGTATTTGAGTGAAAATGAAAATGTTATCATCCAATTTTCATCTTTTTACTTGTATGGGTATTCCATGAGCATATTAAAATAAAAATAAACAGGACATTTGTCTTTTCATTGCTAGCTAACCTGCTCTTCAGCGGCCGATATTCCAGTGACAAAAGCCCCTGATCATTTGCATTGACATGTAGCTCACTCTTTAAAAAATCTAAATGAAAAAGAAAATGAAAATTTCCAACAATGTGAAAGCAAAATGAAAAGGGTATTCCTATGGAGTGTGAGAGTGTGTGGTGAGGCTTCGCAGAGGACCGTCTGGTTTCACCCTGACAACATGCTGACTGTAATGCAGTTGGGTTGTTTGATGCTTTGCTGTCCTTCAGGCAGTTCCTAGTGGATGGAGATTTATACTAAAATAACTCTATAACACTAGGTTTCCACAAATCATCAGTAACAGGAGAAAAACATGCAAGGTTTTCTCACCAGTGTAAAGACAATATTCACCAAACTGAAGAAAATGGAGAGCATCACTCCAGCCTCCTGCCAGTGGGCTCACAGCCAGACTGAAGCACTGCACAACAAGCTGCAGCTGCTGTAATCTAAGGCCAATTCATGCTCTCCACGTCCATGTCCGCAAGGGCACACGTGATACAAGTGTTGTATTCCACACAAACCTGTAACAGTGCGCGGAGCATTCATTGTAGACATGAGGACCGTCCACACTACGATGCACATGCCAGGACAACTCATACTGCTTTAAACAACAGTGAAGGACGTACGGAGGTATTAACGTCCAGCAACACATTTTTACTTCATCAGCAACAGAGCTGTAACTGAAGTAGTCGGTGCTGGACTGTGACAGTGCTTTGAGTTGCAAATGCTTTCCATCAAGTTCTGAATTCTCCGGAAAGTCTGTGCTACGTCGGCCCTGAAGCTGTGCTACCGTCCCTAGAATTAGCTGTTTGTCTGTCTGCATTCAACGTCAGGGGCAATACAATTACTCACACACACACCAGTGTGGAGCTACTGTAGTATAAACAGTGAGTTTCATCATATCTGCAAGGGTCCACCGTGCAGGATCCTGTGCAGCAGTTTGTACTGACCAGGCGCCCTGTTGTTCACCTGGATAAGGAGGCTGCTGCCCTCCATCTCTCTGCTCCCCTCTTTCCTGTTTCTCGGTTGTCACTATCCATAAAAACCAAAAAAACCAAAAAGGAAAACAATCATGCAGACTGTTGACACTGCAGCGCACCTACTGTGCATGTGCCAGGAAAGCAAACGTTTGGTACGAAGAGAGATTGTGAGGTGCCTCTCCGCCATCTGCACCTTCATGTTCATCAGATAGAGTTGGAATTGAAATAGTCGCTGTTTGACTGTGGAAGAGCTTTCCATCAACACAGCCCAAACACAATATATTCCTGATTTATCCACAAATGCTATTTCCATCAACAACCTCGGCCTAAACTCTAACAAGCTGCATGTTCTTCTGTTGGCGATGCGACCATCTACATAGCAGATGTGTCCCACTGCAGGATGAATCAGGATGTACTATGTGCTGCTGCTGAAATGTCTCCAGTACAGCAGGAACCAGCGCCAACACATGTTGTCTTAGCGAGGTATCCATCCATCCATCATCTCTACACCTTAATCCTCACTAGGGTCATGGCAGGCGAAGCCTATCCCAGCTGACTCAGGGTGTCCGTAGGTGTGAATGTGAGCGTGCTTGGTTGTCTGTCTCTAAGTGTGGCCCTGCGATGGACTGGCGACCTGTTCAGGGTGTCTCTTGCCTTCGCCCTAAATCAGCTGGGATAGACTCCAGCCCCCCCGCGACCCTTGTGAGGATTAAGCGGTGTATAGATGATGGATGGATGGATGGATGGATGGATGGATGGAGAATGTTTTACTACTTTCTTTAAAGTCAGAAGTTTACATCTACTAAGATGCCTTCGGACTACTTGGGAAAGCCCAGATGATGATGTCATGGCTTTGGAAGCTTCTGATTGGTTAACTGACAACATCTGAATTAACTGGAGGCACACCTGTGGATGTATTTTAAGGCACACCTCAAACACACTGCTTCCTTTGGTGACAACATGGAACATCTAAAGAAACCAGACAAGATATCAGGAAGAGAACTGTGGACCTCCACAAGTCTGGTTCATCCTTGGGTACAATGTCCAGATGCCTGAAGGTTCCACGTTCATCTGTTCAAACAGTTATATAAAGTATAAACACCATGGGAATGTCCAGCAATCATAGTGCTCAGGAAGAAGACGGGTTCTGTGTCCAGAGATAAAGTGTTCTGGTTGAAATGTGTGTATCAACCCCAGAACAAAAGCTAAAGACCTTGTGAAGATGCTGCTGAAGCTGGTCAGAGAGTCATTATCCACAGTGAAACCAGTCCTGTACCGACATGGGCTGAAAGGCTGCTCAGAGAGGAAGAACACATTACTCCAGACGAAACATAGAAAAGACAGATTACAGTTTGTAAACGCACACAGGGACAAAGAGCTTCATTAGTGGAGACATGTCCTGTGGTCTGATGGAACTAAACCTGAACTGTTTTGCCTTAATGACCATCGTTACATTTGGAGGAAAAATGGGGAAGCTTGAAGGCTGAGAACACCATCCCAGCTATGAAGCAGGGGGGTGGCATCATCATGCTGTGGGGGTGTTCTGCTGCAGGAGGGACTGGTGCACTTCACACAATAGATGGCATCATGAGGAAAGAACATTATGTGAAAATATTGAAGCAGCATCTCCAGACATCAGCAGGAAGTTAAAGCTTGGGCACTAATGGGTCTTCAGATGGACAATGACCCTCAGCATAATGCCAGATTAGTTACAGAGAGGCTTCAGGACAACAAAGTCAGTGTTGTGGAGTGGCCATCACAAAGCCCTTATCTCAGTCCTGGAGAACATTAGTGGGCAGAGCTGAAAAGGCGTGTGGAGCAAGGAGGCCAAAAAACCTGACTCAGTTCCACCAGTTCTGTCAGGAGGAATGAGCCGGAATTCATCAGACTGTTGTGAGAAGCTTGTGGAAGGAAACCCAGAACGTTTGATCCAAGTCATACAGTTTAAAGGCAATGCTACCAAATACTGAGGAAATGGATGTAACCTTCTGACTTTGAAGAAAGTAGTAAAACATTCTCTGTCTCATTATTCAATGCAAATAGAAAGCAAATAGAAATAATGTTGGTAATCCTGACTGACCTGAAACAGGAAAAGTTTAGTCTGACATTAAATCAGACTAAACTTTTCCTGTTTCAGGAGAAAAAAAAAGGTTATGTGTCCTTTTATATAGCGTATGTAAACGTCTGATTTCAACTGTGTAACATCTGGTTTCAACTATGCAATGTACAGTGCTGTGAAAAAGTATTTGTCCCCTTCTCCAATTCTTATTGTTTTCCATATTTTCCCCACTTTAATGTTTAAGATCTAAAATGGTCAGTTTTATCACAGCACAATGCCACAGATGCTGCGTGTAATTGGCTGCTGACTGCAGGAATGTCCACCAAAGCTGTTGCCTGTGTGAATGTTCATTTCTCTACCATAAGCGGCCTCCAAAGGCATTTCAGAGAGTTTGGCAGTACATCCAACCGGCCTCACAGCTGCAGACCAGGTGTAACCACACCAGCCCAGGACCTCCACATCCAGCATCTTCACCTCCAAGATCGTCTGAGACCAGCCACCCAGACAGCTGCTGCAACAATCGGTTTGCATTACCAAAGAATTTCTGCACAGACTCTTAGAAACCATCTCAGGGAAGCTCATCTGCA
This sequence comes from Stegastes partitus, assembly GCF_000690725.1. Taxonomy (NCBI): domain Eukaryota; kingdom Metazoa; phylum Chordata; class Actinopteri; family Pomacentridae; genus Stegastes; species Stegastes partitus. The sequence goes on along the minus strand of NW_007577944.1, from coordinate 408,378 downwards.
GTTCGTTGTCGTAACCAACTTGAGCGCCATTCAATGGCGTCTGGCTCTTTGGAGTGGTGCTCTCCTCACAGATGAATCCTGGTTTTCACTATACAGATGGCAGACAGCGTGTATGGGGTCATGTGGGTGAGCGGTTTGCTGATGTCAGTGTTGTGAGTCGAGCAGCCCATGGTGGCAATAGGGTTATGGTGTGGGCAGGCGTATGTTATGGACAACCAGCACAGGTGCATTTTATTGATGGCCGTTGGAATGCACAGAGATACTGTGATGAGATCCCGAGGCCCGTTGTTGAGCCATTCATCCACGACCATCACCTCATGTGGCAGCATAATAATGCACAGCCCCAAGGATCTGGACACATGTCCTGGAAGCTGAAAACATCCCAGCTCTTGCTTGGCCAGTGTACTCACCGGACATGTCACCCATTGATCATATTTGGGATGCTCTGGATCGGTGTATGCAACAGCGTGTTCCAGTTCCTGCCAATATCCAGCAACTCGGCCCATTGAAGAGGAGTGGATCAACGTTCCAACAACCTGATCAGCTCTATGTGAAGGAGATGTGTTGCAGTGCGTGAGGCAAATGGTGGTCACACCAGATACTGACTGGTCTTCTGCTGTCTAATCAGTATCTTGATACCACCTGTGAGGTGGAGGGATTGTCTCAGCAAAGGAGAAGTGCTCACTTACACAGATTTGGACAAATTTGTGAACAATATCTGAAAAAAAGTCCTTTTGTGTACATAGAAAAAGTCTCAGATCTCTGATTTCAGCTCATGAAAAATGGAAGCAAAAACAAAGTGTAGATGTCACCAGCTCTGCAGACTAGCTTTTCCAATGGTAGCACTGGTGCTACCAGCTTTCTGTATTGGTCACACCAGCTAATGATTTGGTCACCCTACTCCCATATTTTGGTTCAGCATTGCTACAGCTATTAATGCACCATGCAGCTGATGAAAAGTTGTTTATGTATAATCTAATCATGTTGCAATGATCTTCAGTGATACAAGACTTGATATTTGTCAAATGTTTTAATCTGAAAAAAAAACATTTATTTTGTCACAAATCCCCTTCTAATATCAGTCATTAACTGGACACAGGCTAAACAATTGCTGAAAATGCCCATGGGTAGATGGTGCATTTTACCGATGTTCCCTGAACGCCTCACACGCTGCTCCAGTAGATGCTACATTTTACCGATGTTCCCTGAGCGCCTCACACGCTGCTCCACTAGATGCTATATTTTACAGATGTTCCCTGAACACCTCACATGCTGCTCCAGTAGATGCTACCAGGTGCAGCAGTGCATCTCCTCTGACAGGTGAGCGACCAGACATTTGTTGGAAAACGTGTTCTACACAAATTTGCTCAAGTTACAAAGTTTTCTATTATTCTTTATGAAGATACGATTCTACGAGCTGAGTGCATTTTAAATGTCCAGACCACTGGCCATCCTGTTCATATAGTCAGAACTGTGATGGTTGTTGACATGTGGACCTTCCAGATTGAATGTGGGGCTACTTTTTCTTCCTGACCGACTCAGTCGAGATCTGTCTGCCTGCACCTGAACACTTTCATCATCAGGTGTGTCGGACCTCTCTCACCTTGCTGTGTTTTCGTTTTTTTAACATAATTGGCTATACATCGTTTTATCATTGGAACACAGTAACAGTGAAACTGACTGTTTTACCCTCAGACAGAGAGAGACTGAGTCAATGTGGAAGAAATATGAATATTTCCAACCACAATAACTGGAGCAGCAGCTACCTGTGCTGACAGAAGGAACCAGATCAGCCTGATGATTGTCGTTCACTGGCACACTGCAACTACATGACATTTTAACTTGCAACACTCTCAAAAAAAGGTCATATATGCAACTATTTGGGTCGCAGTCTGTGGCCCTGGTTTCAGGTTATTTACTGCTGCAGATTTTCCATACGTAATACTTCCAAATTTATCTGGCTACTTGCTGAAAATCAGTTTTAAATCAAGTCTCTTTTTTTTTCAATCTAGAATTTAAGTAAATTGGTGGTTATTTCGCAGTAAACATTAACTGTCAGTGGTTAGAAACTGTTTTGTCAGCATATGTCTAAAAAAAAAAACCCTAAATGTTGGTTAAAGAAATGATTTAAAATTTGCGTCCCAATTTAAAGTTGTAACGTATTTTGTAAAAAGAAGACAGCACAGTGAACAACAAACCAAAAGAAGCATTGACTGTAGATGTAGGTAGTTAGCATTTACACTAGTTGCCTTAGTTATTGACGTGTGGCTTGGCTCCGGTGCAGCGCCGGCATTTCGGTTACTGGATTCATTATTTAGCAGCTGCCTCTGCAAAAGCCAAAGACGATGCAAGTCCTCTCCACAGTATTTGAGCTGTTCTAATCATTAACAGTATTCTGTCTGAGTTGTTCTCAATTCACTAGTTAATTTATTTAGCTTGATGAAGACAAGTGCAACTTGTGTTGTCATTCTTTCTAAGGCTGTCATTGTTGCAGTGTGGGGTCACCAGGGACCAGCATTCAGAAGTTTAAAAATGTTGAAACACATGCAATTTGGTGGTAAACGGTAAATGGTTTGCACTTATATAGCGCTTTTCTACCCTTCTACGCTTTTCAAAGTGCTTTACAACGTGTTTCTCATTCACACACATTCATACACCAACAGCCACAGAACTGCCATGCAAGGTGTTTCAGGTTCTTACCCAAGGACACTTCCACTGTAGAGGGGATTGAACCACCAACCTTGGAATTGGAGGACAATCGCTCTACCACCTGAGCCACAGCCGCCGGTGGCAGTTCTCATGGTCCCTGTGCGGGTGTTTCAATGTCACACACTAACACTACAGCAAATAACTGTTTAGACTCATGTTGATATGAATTGTATAGGTTCTCATGAAATATGTTCAGGTTCTCGTCCTTGAAACAACATTTCAGGTCAGGCAAACATTTTTTTTAGGTGCAGTTTTTTAAAAAGTCAGACACATGTGTAACTATGGGGACACATGCCCACTACTGTTGTGTGAGAAGCATGTCCCTGAAACATCACCAATGGCTGTATGTATTCCTATTTCCTTTCATTTGGTTAGCACGAACAAGTAAAAGCTTAACTTGGCATTGCTGCTCCTCTTCACTGGCACCAAACCACTCTGTGGCGGTGCCCAGTGTTACTCAGTTAGCAGCATCCACAGCTTGTTGCCAGACATGACCCAGTGTTCTCTCACGTGACCCACTATAGACTAGCATGGCATGCTTGTTAGAGCGAGATATTCTGTAAAACCATGTTGATTGTTGAATTAAAAACCAAAACAGGGGGGACACATCTGTGTAGAAAAGCATGTGTCTTAGTGTGGGCAGTGCCTCATACGATCCTGGTAGACGTCAGATGACAGAGTTGTGTGCTGCAGCAGAATAACCTGAGACACCTTTCTTTGATTCTGTGATGAACAATGACTGATATTTGTCCCCAGAATTTATTTTGGTTGGTTAATGTCTGTAACTATTAGTGAGCCGGTGCTAAGTTCAGTGCAGGTTGGTGACACTGGGTCCCACTCTGACCAATCAGTACATCAAGCGTTCCTACAAGGAAAGAGTGGTGCAACCACACATGAATGAAGCTCAGCAGGCTTCAGGTAAGGTCTACGTCCTTCTCTTCCATTTTTCTTCCATCCATAAGGCATTTAGCCTTATGACACATCAACAGCTAGTACAGCCACAAGTAAATGGTAAATGGTCTGCACTTATATAGCTGCTTTATCCAAAGCACTTCACAATGTGTTTCTCATTCATACATTCACACATACATTCACACACACATTCATACACCAATGGCCACTGAGCTGAGTTTAACAAATATATTGCTAAGAAATAGTGTTTATTGCGGCTAATTGTCAGTCGACCAGACTAACCTCACAAAGCCGTGGCAGGCTCAACAGGTGGAGACCAAACATCCAATGCACTTCATGTTGTTCTGTTTATTTGGCTTTGTTACAATCTCATGGCATTTCTGCCCATGCAATGTAAATAACGAACAAACAAACAAGCTGACTGTTGCTAAACATGTAAAACTGTGCAAAGAAATGGTTAGAAACTACAAATGAAAGAGCAGAAAGAAACTACGGTCAACAAAAGTGATCACCACACACTCTCCCTGCCTCCATGCTTCTGAATGCCAGCCTGTGCCCAGGTGAGTGCACCCCAATCATCAAACCAACAGTGACATGCCCATCAACCAGTACCAGGGCACACATGTCCTGCATATGGCTCCTACAGTGTTGTCATGATACCAGAATGTTGACTTGGATACAACACCTGCCGAAATAAATCCACACTTGAAGCTGAAATGACACCACAGCAAAACCCTGAGACATCTTTGGGACAGCCTGCTGTTGTTCATTTAACTTTGAATAAAAAAGTAATTTGACTGAATAGAAGATTAGAATCTGCTATCAGAGTACAAAGCTGTGGAGAGACTTCAGTGTCTGGTCTCCTTTAGTGTGCTGTAGTAGGCTGATGATCTGGTCTGAGCTTCATTCAGTCCAGACCTACAGTCAGACATTATGTTTACTGTGTTCATGCTCAATAACTGTAGTTTCTGTATTGTTAAATGTTGTCTTGTTTCCTTTCTCATATATAGTAAGGTATGTTTTGACAACCAATTAGTACATTTAGAACATTAATCGTGTTATAGTACGCAGTAATATGAGGCCCCTATACATGAATCATCGGTTTTATTCTAACCAACCAGGTCTCCCTTATTGAACAGTGTTTAACAGACTGAACACACATTCTCAAGTCTTCACTGACAATTTGGTAGTAATTAAAATGGCGTGGTCATGTTAACGACTGAGCAGACTGACGATTAGAAGTGGTGCTGCTAATGTGCATACTGTGACCGACTGACTTTCAGCAGCTGTGAGCTCTGATTAGGTCAGTGTAAGCAGGATGAAGGCTGGTACACAGAGACACAGCGTCCATCCTGGTGAGTACAGCCCAGTTCAACAACTATCATTGCTCATTAGAAACTATCATTAAAAACTGTGGAAACTGTTCACTTGTTACCAACCCAATCACTCCTGTGACTTATATTACTTATCACATTGGCTAACGGTGCTCTCTGACGTTTGAATGTGTCGGTGCGATGCTCCACCGGTCTGGAGGCCCTGACTCTGCCCCCCCCCCACAACTTCACAACAGGCTTCGTGGCTTCACACAGGCTTTCCCTCTTCAGTGACATACTTCCACGTTTCATTTCATGCATCTGCCTTCTCCACCAGCCGTGGACACTCAGCATCAGCGTTTGAATGTGCAGTCATGCTGGAGAGGTGAGCAGCACACACACACACACACACAGGCTGGTACCGATACTAATGACACAGGAGCCAGTGCTGTTTCTATGGTCAGGTCCAACACCACTATGTACCTGCTGTCAGGCCTTGGAAGCTCCTCCTCTACCTATATCACTGCAACACCTGTGACTGAGGATCACAAACAGGTCACACCGTCTGAACCCTCATTCCAGTTTCTGCATTAATTGTTTCATTGCAATAAACAGTCCAGATCTGAGCATGTGTTGGAGTAAAACAAATGAAACTCAGCAGATCATCTGGTGCACATTTAAATCTGGAGGATTTAGAGACATGGAAATGTTCACTGAGACCCAAACCACTGGATTCTATCTGATTAATGAGGACACAGCAGAGTCCCAAAGCAGTGATGACTGGACTGAGCAGCACCAGCTGTGTGAGCCCGGTGGGCTGTGGAGGCCTTACCCAGGTACTTGATGGTGAATCCCCGCGGCGGATTGAGGGACCTCCGCATCCATCCCTCCCTCAGCACCTCCAGGTGGTCCTCCTTCCCCTGGATGAGAAGCACATGCTCGTCTATCCATCCCAGGAAGAAGGTCTCGGACACGGCCTCGGTAATCCGCTGGTTCCAAACGTGCTGCTGCGTGTTTTCTGCTTTGAAATCGGCGAAAATCTCGTAGCCGGTGTGGTGTCTGGGCAGCTCGTCGCTCTCGGACACCCGGGCCGCCCCCAGCGCCTCCCCAGCCCCGACCCTGGACAGGACGATGGCCAAGGAGTGGGGCGCTATCTGCAGGAAAGACTCCATTGTCACGTCGGCCTCTAGCAGGCTGTGGGACGCAGCAGAACCATGGTATTCATGTGAAACAAAGCGTCCATGTTAGCTAGCAGCGCAGCTACGTCTCGCGGCAACCGCATTCTACCGCCGTGGCTCCATGAAGCTAGCCTGCTAGCTCCTAGTTAGCCCCACATGAAGCCGTTCCCGCACCTCTCAGGTGCATCTCCTGCTCCCGACGGAATAGATCGCCCTGTGACCGGACCCGGTGTTTAGTCAGTATTCATCCCGAGCCCCGTCGACTCGAAACGAGAGATGACATCCGTGACTGTCGACGTAAAGTCCGTTAATACGCCAGGGACCCGTAAACGTAGCCGCTAGCTGGATGCTAACGCGTTAATGGATTCACCCAGGCAACAGATGCGCGAGCCGCCGCTCCTTCCGCCAGCGGCCAGCAGCGCGGTCTCCCCCGTGTCCAGCCCCCGGGTGAACGTGGAGGAGGGAAGCCTTGAGCCGCCGGACGGACGTGTCGTGGGTCGCGTCTGGCACGCTTCAGTCCGGAGCCTCGGTCCGGAGTGTCGGTACGCGGCGGATGCGGCACTGAATGATCCAGGTGGAGACGCAGCGGCGCTGCTCGGTACGTCAGGAGCACGTCAACGGGACCGGAGCGGTGTCTGTCCGGCTGCATCAAGTTAAGGTTTCTAATGCCACAGTAGGTCTGATGGAGAGTAGAGCAGCTCGTTTATGTGTCATATGTTTAGTACTGATCCGTTAACCTGTTGATCTGTTTAATTTCTCTTGTTTTACTGATGCTTCCGTTGCACTGCAGTCACTGATCAGAAACGGAATGTCGTTCTCTTGCGTATGAAAATGCACAGTGCTAATGACAATAACACCGTTGAACCTTGAACCTTGATCTGCTAAATGAGACCCTTCTCTGGCTGGTCCTGGACAGGTTCTGCCTCTTCTAGAAAAACAACAGCTGTCAGGATAAATGCCAAATGTGCACTGATATCCAGTAAAGTGCCTGAAAAAATCAGATCAGAGACAGACTTATTGCCAGATATAGCTTACACAATAAGAGGAATTAGTTCTGGTGGGTTGGTGCAACAATACATATAGAGTAAGGTCCAATGGACAAGATAAAAATATAAAAAAAATAACTTTGAAAAAACAAACAAAAAAGTAATTACAAATAACTTTAATGATGCAAAGCAGAAGCAAAAAATATTGTGGAGTGAAGAATTAAAGTAAAATTTAAACCATAAACTGTAGTATTATTTACAGAATATTGATATTGACATTTAAACAGATTATACAGAGTGCAGATTGAAGGTGTGGAGGAGCAACATGACCAACAAATGGTGCACCTGTCAAAGTAGGGTTACATACACATTCCTATAAATGTCTCTTATTTCTGAACTGTCTTCATGGTTTCCATCACTATGTGGCCCAGCCTTTGTCCAAGCCGCTGCCTGAGGAGAACACCTCTAGGATTGACTTTGGAGGTTGCTGCACTGAATTCTTTAACTCATCATCATAATGTCTAAGTTGTAAATGACTGAAAAAGTCCTTGGCACACAATAGATGGACATACGAATATACTTTTGGCAGCAGGCACAAAAGCCATGACAAAAAAGTGGAGGTGTCACGCCCGCTGCCGCTAGGGCCAGGTAGCGGCAGTCCTTTCTCTCTCTCCCTTTTTTCCTCCTTTCTCTCTCTCCCTCTCCTCTAACTAGGTGGGCGTGAGCTGGTGATGTGCATGAAGAGAGCGGGAAGGTGATCTCAATCCGCTGATTACGCTAATGTGCGTTTGCCGCAGCTGCGTCTCATCATGAGACCAGCATTTAAGCCACGACCAGGCCACTATTCGTCGCCGGACCGTGAACAGTCCTCAGTCAGTTGCTGACCCAGATTGTTTATTCGCAGCTTCTTTTCTTGTCAGCCGCAATCTAACTTTGCCTTTTCCGTCTGCAGCCCGGATCATCAGCCACTCCGTCAGCCGGCGACTCCTGACATTAGGAACCGGATTCTCCACATGTCACCTGCCCGCTCTTGTCCACCCGTCAGTCCCGACGCCGCTCCACCACTACGGCTCCGTCAGCTCACCAGCACCAGCTCCGCTCACCTTTCACTCCCTGGCGTCCGCTCCCGGTCTCCGCCTGCCTCTCCACCGCAGCCGCGGCCACGCTGATCCCTCCGCTCCACCTTCCTCTCTCTGGATTCCCTGGCGTCTGCTCCCGGTCTTAGTCCGCCTCTCCACCGCAGCCGCGGCAACGCCGACCCCTCTGCACCACCTACCCTCCCTGTTCCCCCTCTCTACTCGGTCGGCTCTTGTCAGGTCTGGTTCTCCCGGTGTGGTTTTTGCTAGCCTGATAAACTTAGCATTCCTACTGAGCGTCAGTACTCAGCCCGTCTTATGTAGCGCTAGCCTTAAGACAATCTTTATAGTCTGCCCGTCCGTATGTCGTGTAAATCTGTATAGTGCTTTTATTCTGTCTGTATGTAGCGTTAGCTTCTGAGACGTCTTTAGTCTGCCTGTCTGTATGTCCTGTATCACCCAGTTCAGGATAAGTCCGCCAGTCTGTGCGTAGCGCTAGCTTGATTAGATAGCTTTTTGGTCTGCTAGCCTTTTCTGTTTGAGTTTCCTCGTTAGCACCTTATGGTGTCCTCCTTTAGTTGTTCCTCTGTTTAGTTCAGTTTTGGTTTCTCGGTTTCCGACTCGGTGGTACTGAGCTTGGGTCCGTGTCTTTAGTTCTTTTGTTTCAGCCAACCTAGTTTAGTTTGCCCTGCCTGCAAACCTTTGAGTTCTGTACTTATCTTCTGTGTGTTCAATAAATCATTGTTTATAAACTGCCTGTCTGCCGTGTCCTGTTGCCTAGCGTTTGAGTCTCTGAACCAGTCCGTAACAGGAGGGTGCAGAGTGAACAACCATCCAGGACTGGGCTCAAATAAACGGAATGGAAAAGATCACCTTCACAGTAAATTTAAAGATGGACCTATTTGTTAAACACTGGATTTACTTTGGAGAAATATGCTAAACATTATATGCCAGATATTGTGTAGAATATATTCAGGTTTCAGCTGCCAGGGCTACCACACCTTGGTGTGGATGTTAGTGTTTTTGTTTTGTTTTTCATAAATATTTACTTGAAATTTTTCCCAACTTGTGATGTACAATGCTACACTTGTCTATTTATTTTTACATACAAAAAATAGGAAAGGGACACAAAAGGAAATGGCACATTTTCATATTTGTCATTTTCTGGGTATTAATGTCATTGACTCTGTATTCACTGTATATGGCAACTGAGATTTCTTGTCTTTTATTTTTCAACAAAAATATAGTGAAGAAAGTCTGTGGCACACCATACTCAATTTTTAAATTGTCCACATCAATCTATAGAGACTCATTGATGTAACTGTACCCTTACTGAACCATGTTTTCAACCTCAGACCTCATTCAGCAGGTATGAAGCAGTCATTGCCCCAGATAGGGAAGAAGCTTGGCAACATGGGGAGATGTCCCTGATGTTTATGTGCTCTGTACTAGTAGGCAATGTTGTTCAAAGGCTTAACTCTACTTTTCATTAATTTCTTACAGGATGCTGAGCATGAACGCTATCTAGTGGCAGTTCTTTTGAAGATAACAATTAAATGTGTAACCAGGGCAGGCCATATCTACAATCAGCTCAAACATTCCTGTTGATCCTATTAATTCTTCCCACTATGGACAAAGGGAGGGATGTCCGTCTTGGAGCATCTTCCAAAAGATTGGTAACGCAGACTGATAATTATCTGAACTAATGAAATGAAAAATACTTTATCCCAGAAGGGAAATTCAATATTGTAAAAACTCACTTTTTTTTGTTATAACATATTTTATACAACAATAATCATTCAGCCAGTCAATTGTCAGTCAGATTTGTTTTTCAAGATGATGGCTGTTGGCAGGAATGAATTTCTGTATCTCTCCGTTCTACAGCGAAACTGACGCAGCCTCCCACTGAACACACTGTTGATTCTTCATTGTGTTGTGGAGAGGGTGGGAAGAATCCTCCATCATCTTCATCATCTTGTGCAGCATTCTTTTTTGAACAATCAGCTCCAGTGGTTCCAGAGTTATCCCCAGCACAGAACCACCTTTCTTGATCAGCTTGTTTAGTTTCTTTAAGTCTCTGGTTCTGATGCTACTGCCCCAGCAGATGGCTGCAAAGCTGATTGCACTTTCCACAACAGACTTATAGAAGATCTGCAACATCTTTGTGGAGACACTGAATGGTCTCAGCTTCCTTAAGAAGTAGAGTCTGCTCTGACCTTTCTTGTAGATGTAGTCAGTATTGCATTTCTAGTCTAGTCTGTTGTCCAGCTGAACTCCAAGATATTTGTAATTCTCCACCACCTCCACCTCCTCTCCAAGGATGTAGACAAGACTATGCTGCTTATTCTTGCTCCTCCTGAAGTCAACAATCATCTCTTTAGTCTTGCTGGTATTTAAGATGAGGTGATTGTTACTACACCATTTCACAAACTGACTGACCAGTTCCCTGTACTCAGCTTCTTGTCCATCACTGATACACCCCACAACTGCAGAGTCATCAGAGTACTTCTGCAGATGACAGGACTCAGAGTTGTACTGGAAGTCTGAGGTGTACAGTATGAAGAGGAATGGTGAGAGTACAGTTCCTTGTGGTGCTCCAGTGCTGCTGACTACCATCTCAGACACACAACCTTTCAGTCTCACAAACTGTGGTCTGTTTGTTAGGTAGTCATAAATCCAGGTGGTTGTGGAAGGATCCACCTGGAAGTTATGGAGCTTCTCACATAGTAAAGCAAGCTGAATAGTATTGAAGGCACTTGAGAAATCAAAGAACATGACCCTCAAAGTGCTGCCTGACTGGTCCAGATGAGAGTGGGCT
>NW_007577944.1:391416-396706 GCF_000690725.1 Stegastes partitus | reverse complement strand
GTCTTCATTCCATTCCACACATCCCTCACGTTGTTCTGCTGGAGCTGGCTCTCCAACTTTTTCCTGTAGTCCTTACACTTCTTAGTCTGTTTTTTCAGTTGTTTTTGTGTGATCTTCAATAACTCCCTGTTTCCATCCCTGAAAGCGTTCTTTTTGATGTTCAGCAGCTTTTTCAAGTCACTGGTGATCCAGGGTTTGTTATTGGGGAAGCACCTTACTGTTCTTGTTGGAACGATGCTGTCCACACAGAAGTTTATATAATCTGTCACACACTCAGTCACGGTGTTGATGTTGTCTCCATGAGGTTCACAGAGGACATTCCAGTCTGTGGTCTCAAAGCACCGTCTCAGAGCATCTTCAGCCTCCGTAGACCAGGTTTTAATAGTCCTCCTAATAACTGTCTGGTGCGGTACCTGGTATTATATAAACCACTACCAGAATAACACAGGCAAACTCTCTGGGTAAATAATTTGGACGGAAACTCACAGCTAACACTTCGATGTCTCTTGTGCAGATCTTCTCCTTGACAGTGACGTGTCCTGGATGGCAACAACGCTGATTAACCAGCACTGTAATACCACCTCCCTTCAGCTTCCCGCTGAGCTGTTTATTTCGGTCTTGAAGCCGTGTACAGACGCATTACAGTCCGGGATGTGTTCATGCAGCCATGTCTCAGTGAAGCACATAACACTGCACTCTCTGTACTCTTTTTGAGACCTTGTTAGCATTACAAGCTCGTCCATCTTGTTAGCTAGTGATCTCACGTTACCCATCACAACAGTTGGAAGAAACAGTTTAAATCTCCACTGTTTTTCTCTCTGCCTTACCCCTGCTCTGCAACCTCTTCTCTTCCTCTTTAACTCCACTGGGATTTGACGTATTATTTCGCTGAAAATCTTGATTTGGGAGAGTTTTAACAGTTGATCCCGGTTGTAGACAATTTTTCCATTGCCATGGATACTCATCATAACAACTTGTGAAAAAGGCAAAATATATGTAGAAAAATCTCCTGAGTTGCAGAGATTTCAACTCAGCATAAAAAAATCATCCAAGAAAAACTTAATCTGACAGGTAATGTCAATAAAAAGACAACAATATGTCCAAAAAAAAGCAAGAGAGCTACTACAAATTGCTGCCACCTCGCGGTGCATTCTAAGGATGATTTTTATAAATTTTGATAAACTAAGGGTGACTATCTAACAGCAAATAGTTAAAATCTTTGATGACATTAACACATTGATGGGATGCTGATGGGTTTCCTCCATCTGTCATTTAGAAACAAGATTTGTCTTTGTTCAAATTATACTCAGAGAGAATCAAGAAGATCGAGAAGATCGATAGCAACACTCAGGGTAATGGTATTGATTTTATAATATAGCACAGCCACATCATCTGCAAACAATGTGATGTAATGTTCTACGTTTTTTGTCCTCATGCCAGATATTAGGGGGTGTAGTTTTACTGCTATTGCCAATGGTTCCTTAGCTATTACAGAAGTAACGGCGAAATTGGAGAGTCTTGTCTTGTCCTCAAGTCTTTTTGAATATGATGCCACAAGCTTGGCACATCTATCTTTGGGCAGTTTTGCCCATTCCTCTTTGCAAGAACCTCTCAAGCTCCATCAGGTTGGATGGGAAGCGTCGGCGCACAGCCATCTTCAGATCTCTCCAGAGATGTTCAATTAGAGTCAGGTCTGGGCTCCGGCTGGGCCACTCAAGGACATTCACAGAGTTCTCCTGAAGCCACTCTTTTGATATCTTGACTGTGTGCTTAGGGTCTTGTCCTGCTGAAAGATGAACCGTCGCCCCAGTCTGAGGTCAAGAGCGCTCTGGAGCAGGTTTTCATCCAGGATGTCTCTGTACATTGCTGCATTCATCTTCCCCTCAATCCTGACTAGTCTCCCAGTTCCTGCCGCTGAAAAACATCCCCACAGCATGATGCTGCCACCACCATGCTTCACTGTAGGGATGGTATTGGCCTGGTGGTAGGCGGTGCCTGGTTTCTTCCAAACATGACGCCTAGCATTCAAGCTGAAGAGTTCAATTTTTGTCTCACCAGACCAGAGAATTTTATTTCTCATGGTCTGAGAGTTCTTCAGGTGGATTTTGGCAAACTTTAGGCAGGCTGCCATGTGCCTTTTACTAAGGAGTGGCATCCATCTGGCCACTCTACCATAGAGGCCTGATTTATGGATTGCTTCCTTGTCCTTCCGAAGGTTCTCCTCTCTCCACAGAGGAACGCTGGAGCTCTGACAGAGTAACCATCGAGCTCTTGGTCACCTCTCTGACTAAGGGCCTTCTCACCCGATCGCTCAGTTTAGATGACCAGCCAGCTCTAGGAAGAGTCTTGGTGGTTCCAAACTTCTTCCATTTACGCATGATGGAGGCCATTGTGCTCATTGGGACCTTCAAAGCAGCAGAAATTTTTCTGTATCCTTCCCCAGATTTGTGCCTCGAGACAATCCTGTCTCTGAGGTCTAAAGACAATTCTTTTGACTTTATGCTTGTTTTGTGCTCTGCCATGCACTGTCAACTGTGGGACCTTATATAGACAGGTGTGTGCCTTTCCAAATCATGTCCAATCAACTGAATTTACCACATGTGGACTTCAGTTAGGCTCTAGAAACATCTCAAGTATGATCAGCAGAAACAGGATGTACCTGAGCTCAATTTTGAGCTTCATGGCAAAGGCTGTGAATACTTATGTACATATGATTTCTTAGTTTTTTATTTTTAAGAAATTTGCAAAAATTAAAAAAAAAAAAAAAAGTTTTTCAAGTTATCATAATGGTGTATTTTGTGTAGAATTTTGAGGAAAAAAATGAATTTAATCCATTTTAGAAGAAGGCTGTAACATAACAAAATGTGGTACAAGTGAAGCGCTGTGAATACTTTCCGGATGCACTGTATGTAGATATTTCTACAGTGAAATCTACAAACAGAATTTCAAACCCAAAATGCTTCAGTACCTCCCAAAGGTAGAGCCTTTTCCACATCTAGTACCAGGATGGCCGTGTCAGGGGACCCTATACATCCACGGACTAGATTATGAATGCATCTCAAATGATGGAACCCCTGCTGGTGTTGAACAACACCATTCTGATTTGGATGTATCATGGATGGGAGGATCCTTTCAAGTCCCTTAGCCGAGGCTTTAGCAGTGATATTCACATACAACTCCTGGTAAAGTTATAGAATCACGTCTCTTTGAGAATGTTCATTCAATTGTTTAATTTTGTAGTGGTGTTGAGGGTGCCAACCTTCTGGCTTTTAGAAACTTTTTTTTTTTTTTTAAGACTGAATTCTGAGGAAAATGTTGTGGAATTGTGAAAACAACACTCCGCCATCAGGACCACCTCTGGCTTTTGTGACTTAAATATTGACAAATAGTATTCTTCATCAATGCGGCTCCACAGATTTTCAGTTGGACTGAGATCTGGACTGTTTGCAGGCCATGCCTTCACATTATTTGTTTTTCTTGAAGGAATGTTTTCACGTCTTTGCCATATGGCAAGATGCAATATCATCCTGAAAACTGATGTCATCATCACCAAACATCCTTTCAACTGATGGAGTCAGAAAACTCATCAATGGGCATTTTCATTTTCTGTTCAGCAGAAACACAAGCTGTTGCATCTAGTCCACACTGCATGGAAAATCATAAGTGAGCAGGAGCACCCTTCCCTACAAAACACCTATGAACAGCGCCTGCGCCTGGCCAACAAGATCCTGAGTGATCCATCACATGCTCTGTACTCAGAGTATGAGCAGTTACCTTCTGGAAGAAGGCACAGAGTCCCACGCTGCCGATTGAACAGGTTTAAAAATTAATTTGTGATGGCTTTGATCAGACTAATTTATAAATAAAATAATTCTAATTGTTTTTTTTTTTTTTTTTTTTTTAAAGTGCCATGTTTTGGACTCATGAAATTAGACTCAGATATTCATTTTATTCTGCTTTTACTTGATGTATTTATTAATTCTATCTATTAACTGTATATCCCTGTTTGTGTCTGCTTGTGTTGGCTGCAGCATGGCTGAATAGCCCATGATAAATGTCCCACGCCTGGGACAATAAAGTTCATCTTGAATGTAAACATTTGCATTGAATGAAGATGTAATGACTGCCACCTCCCCGTGCCTTTACCTTACTGCAGCCCCATATCATCAACCACTGTGGAAATCTGCATGTTTTCTTTAGGCAGTTGTCTTCATAAATCTCTCTGGAACGGCGCCAAACAGAAGCTCCAGCATCATCACCTTGCCCAGTGCAGATCCATCGCTGAGCATCACTTTCATCCAGTCTTTGGCCTACCTGTTTTTGTTCTGCTGAGGTGTCAATGATTCTGCTTTTGTTGGGCGTTTCTGTACGTACATCCCATTTCTTTAAGGCGATTTCTTGCATTCGATCACAGACACTGACTCCAGTTTCTATTTATTTCTCATTTATTTTGTTGTGCATCTTCTGTTTTCAAGACATATTGCTGATAGTTTTCTGTCTTTGATGAGTTCCTTGGTCGACCAGTTCGCTTCCCTTTTCCAACCTTCCTATTTTGTTTGTACTCCATCCAGACTTTAAACACAGCTGACTGGGAACAACCAAGTTTTATAACTGACGAGTGACATCTCTGGTGTTGGAGCCATGATTTATGTCAGTCCACTTGGTGCCACAGCTCACCATGGGGTGAGCAGTCTTTATTTAACTGCAGACTAAGTCATAGATTTAATCTGATGCAGGTGTTTGTTTTAGAATTTACAGGCTGATTCTATAAGATTTTCCCCAGAATTTAGTGATTCCAGATGTTTTTCCTCAGCTTGATGACATAAATAAATAATTTTTATTTATATTATTATTTATTTTTTATTATGTTTCTTAAAGCCAGAAGGTTGGCATTTTGAATAAAAACTGTTTTGTGGCATGTCTAATTTGTCTTGTTATTGTTTTTTGTTTTACTAAATTAAACAATTGAATGAACATCCTCCATGAGTGGTGATTCCATTATGTTTGCCAAGGTTTGTATAAGTTCAAAAGTAAATGTGGTAAATCAGAGCTAGAGGTGGAAAGGTAGCCCTGCTGGAAGGATTCAGCATGCATATCTGATAATGGGGCCGTTAGTTAATCTCTATATTTGTTACGGTCAGTTCAAAGACCCACGTGCAGAGCAACAAGACACAGGAGACAGATGTAAAAAATAAAATAATTTATTTTACAGCAGAGTAAAGAAAAATACTAACCAAGCTGGTGGTATAACCACAGACGGAAAGCTAAACTAAAACTAACGATAACGAAA
>NW_007577944.1:384268-387896 GCF_000690725.1 Stegastes partitus | reverse complement strand
GACCGGTTTAGGCGAATGACAGCGCAAAAAACCGCTGAATTAGGATGTATTGAACCCCATTAGTGATATACAAGTTAAATATTTAGTTTGGTATGTAAGAACATTTAGATGGCACAGATGGTACCAACCTGTGCCAGCTGTGCCAACCCCTGGCCTCGCCTGACCTGTTTATACTAAAAACTCTCTAATTTTGTACAGCAGGGTCGTTAAGCTAGCTACAATAGACTCGGCACTCCAACGGTAGCCCAACGTCTCAAATTCATTAAAAAACTGTATTTAGCGATCTCAATACTTACACAGAATAAAGCTGATTTAGGATACCACAAGGCACAACCATAAAATCGCGTAAATATCACGCTTATTGCACCAAAAAATACAACGTTATCAGAGATTCCAGTTAACGCAGCTTACCTCTGTCAGTTGGTAGGAGCTTTAATGCGCGTGCGCACACACAGCGGAGCTACGCTGAACACACGCGCACAGCTGCTGTGGCCAGAGCCGTTACCTTGGCAACGCGCCACAACGAGAGACATTAAATAGTCCACTCCGCCGCTTCTTGTGAAAAACTTGTGATTTTAACGGTAAAAAAGTACATTAACGTATTAATAATTGATTTTATATTTATTTCTTTCCTAAGTGACCATGGTATAATGCCCTTCGAGGTGTCCATTATCAGAAATTAATGGACGACGCGGAGGCGTGAACCATGCTGTCCCTGGTCTGCTGCTGTCTCATTTTGTTAGCTACGTAACTCAGTTATACATGTCAAAAACACATTAAAAAGCTGCTGTAACAGTATACTGTAACCATTTAGCATAGGCATACTTCCCCCTCTTCTTTTAGAAAAGAATATTTTGACTTATTTACTTACTGGAAGTCTTCTCCGTCGTCTCTCTTAACTGTTGTTGAGATCGTTGACCGGTGGGCACGCGCTGAGCCCTTGCTGTCAGAGCGCGAGCGCGCAACAGCGCCTTAGGGGGAGGGGCTACTGTGAGTGATGGAAGGTCGAGAGCGGCCTGGCTCGCTGTGCATTTGGGATGAAATGCATAACTGACGCTACTACAATGTATACTGGCCAGTGGGGTGGCCAGCGGTTTGGCCAGCAAATTTATAGGGGGGGCCGTGGCCACCCCTGGCCACCCCCTGCTGGCCCCATTGCTTGCCAGCTCACCACAACGGTCCTCTTGCTTGTTAACAATGTAGACTTTGTGGCCACGACCTGCACCTTTGCGGTTCTGAATGCTACCGCATTTATAGCTGCTGCTATAAAGTGACCCATCCCGACGTCCAAATGTTCAACTGCAAATAGACGTCGAAAATGGGTCATGATTTAGACGTCTAAATGTTCAACTGCATATAGACGTCGAAATCGGGTCATAATTGGTCTTGGACGGACGGACGCAATATGGACATGATCTGGACGTCCATATGACGTCCAATGTTTAGTGGGAGGTGTGGCTCCTCAGCTTGATTGCACGGAGATTAAGCACAGGTGTAACCCATCAGCGCCGCCTGCATTGCCGGTCACGCCCACCTAGAGGAAAGGGAGGAAGGGAAAGGAGGGAGGGGGAGTACCGCCACTAGTCGGCGCCAACGGCCGTGACAATATTATTTTCAATTCAGTTTCTTTTCTACCTCAGGTTAGTCTCCTCAGGGATACAGGGTATATACGTCTGTTCCTATCACAGTTATGATTCCGTCTGAGTGACATTTCCTTATTTGCTGGGCTGGAAGTTCATCTGTTGTTTTCATTCTGGTCATAAATGTTTGCTTTAGCTTAATTTAACTTTTTTCCTGCCTTTAAAGTGGAAAGCTCCTCGTACTTAGCTTTAGGAGAAAGTAGGTTCGGTTTGTACTGAATTATCAAGGATAGCCACTCTCTCTGACTTTCTGATTTCTGAACTCATCTTATTCATTCTCGTCACTTGTACCCTGATATGTGTTCTAAATGCCTCCCACCTCATGGTTGCTCTGTACAATGATTCCTTCAGCAGGTCTTCCCTAATTGAACAGGTCTTTTGGTCAGACTACTTAAACCTGTAATAACCTCTTTCAATTTCGTAATTTTAATCACCTCCTTTACATTTTAAGAAGTTAGTTTTAGATCCATCCATCCATCTATCATCTCTACGCCTTAATCCTCACTAGGGTCCTGGGGGGATGGAGTCTATCCCAGCCGACTTAGGGCGAAGGCAGGGGACACCCTGGTCAGGTAACCAGTCTATCACAGGGCTACACTTAGAGACAGACAACCAAGCAGACTCACATTCACACCAACGGACAGTTTAGAATCACCAATTACCTCAACATGTTTCTGGACTGTGGGAGGAAGCCGGAGCTCCAATGACATTTGGGAAGGCTGCAAGTTAGGAAAGTCTCCAGCTGTCACTTCTGACATGAACACTTTCAATTCCTGTTTGAACTTACCTGTGATTTTATCAATGGTCTATTTAACTGTATGAATCTCTCTGTAGCCAGGTGACACATTGAGGAGTTGCTTTAAAGACGGTGCACACTCTTGTAGAGCAGCAAACCAGTACTTTACCAATATGTTCTGTATCTCCAGCTCTGTACAGGAAAAGCAAAGTGCAGTGTGCGTAGTCTTTGGGACTGTGAGTGCTTTACTGCGGCGGGTGGTATTTGCAATGTGTGGTCTTAGTAATTTACTAATATATGCTTTCCCTTGAGAACCTGTAGTGGTGCGGTGGTTGTCAGGATAAGCCATAGGGCCTGACATGCCGCTGAAGGTGCTTTCCTTTGAGTGAAATGCCCTGTGACTGTGATAGCTCCCTCATCCACCACTTCCTGAATAAAAGGAAATGCCTTACTGACAGAGACCGACATATTTGCGTTGACTTTAGTACCAATATATGTAATTATAGATTTTATATGAATATTTTTATGATTTTTAAAATGAATAGATCCTGGGGAAACCAAACTGAACTGTTGTTGAATACAGTCAACTTTAACAGCCTACTGCTCTGACATACATACACCTACAGACCCCATTAAAGACTTAAAACTCTCCCAAGGCTTTGATCTCTAAATGTATGACTTTTTACTAGCTTAACTATGTTTATTTTTAGAAATATATGCCCTCAAAGTGAAGGCTTTCGCAGCTTTCCTCAGTGTGCCATGTGACCAGCTGGAGTGGTTTTGGGAGGAAAAAAAGCTCTAACTTGCTCACACATGCACAAAATTATCTCCATGAGCACATACTTGGGCTTAAAATGTAGCTACAGGGTCTCCTTTCTCTCAATGTCAACATCTAACCTCACAGTTGAGTATTCATTCAATGCAATACGAGTCTGTCTAGCTCATCAATCCTTCAGCTTGCTCTGTTTTTACGCAATAAAGAAGACTATGTGGTCTAATGAGGGCTTCTTTTGAATAGTTGTCATGTTCTCATATTGCTTACTTATACTCATTTTTTGGTGTGAACACAAATTGAATATTGACATCGGTGATATCGGTTGTCAGTGATATCAGAAATCTTAATACGGGATATCGGTATTGGCCAGAAATGTTAATATCATGCATCACTAGTAAGACAGTGTAGTCACAAGGCACGTTTTTTTTGTTTGTTTTGTTCTTTTAACTCAAAAGAGTTTTCCTGTTTTTGATTTAA